>NC_059074.1:189801101-189808601 GCF_020497125.1 Mauremys mutica | reverse complement strand
TTAGATATATTTACAGTACCTGCTTTGTGTGTCATTCTGCAGTCAATAATTTGGTGCATTATAATAAAAGACCATCTTCCTAAGATAAGTAATGCTTAGGGATCAGTGCACCCAAATACAAGAAAGGCAGTCACTCAGCTGTACAGTGAAATGATGTATACTTTAACTGTCTCCAGGCCTCTCTTCACCCTAACCATTTTCCAGATAAAGGAATGCTTACAATAGTATGTGTGTACATCTACAATATGCATGCATGTACATAAAATATAAATACACACATCCATACACAGCTGTTCTGTGTATGTGTGTGTATCTCTCTCTCTTAGGCTTGATATAAAATTTTGAGTGACAATCCAGTGATATGGCAGAAATGTCATAAATTTAATGAAAATTAATAGGATATGTTGTGTGGGTCCAATGAGGCAGCTTTCATCAATATGTATGTCAAACACTCACCACCAGATACCAGCAGTCTGTGATTTGCAGTGAGTGCTACGGCAGGGGTTTAGTTATCCAGTCTCTTATTTTACAATGGAGGAAATATTAACTGAAGTACCAAGATATCAGTGAATGTAAAACTGCTGTTCACTTATTGAAAAGGGAAAAGAAATATTTATAGTCCATTGGTGTTAGGTTTTCATGCTTGTTGAATATATAAAGCTGTATAGATTAATGAAAGATTATTTTTTGGGGGAAAAAGGCATTTTAACTACTACTACACTTCATATTTATCTCATTGGAATGTTACATATAGTCTCATTTATAATTACGATTGTATAGCTTTGTATACTGTATGTGCAAATGGAGAGAGAGAGGAAGAGGTTGACTTTGAGTGCCTGCATCTGTTTTCTCCAATCGCCAGTTAGATACAAATCCAACATAAGGAAAACAAATGTAAGAAATACCTTTCCATTGAATAATCAAATGGAAAATGAACCTAGTGTTATACTAACTGATGGACCAAGTACATTTAACGATTAGAATTCTCAGAATAGAACTTCTTTGACTTGTCTATATGCCACAGAATTCTCTTGGTACACTATTAGCAATTACTATTGTAATTCTGTGATGAGTAAATTGCATTTCCTTATTATTATTTTATTTTGTTCTGGATAAAAATCATTGACTGATCAACTGAATAGTTAGCATTGCATCTAAACAATGAGTCAGACGAAGCTTACATTCACGAAAATGGCTAAAATTCTAACTGTAATTGTTCAATACAAAGCTTCATAGCAGATATTAATTGGCCGGACAAAATAGTTACAAGATGGAAAATTTGTGAGGGCACTATCCAAAGACTCATGATCATGAGATTCTCAGTCCTGCATACAAGCTGTATTTGTAAATAAGACAGAGAAAGGTTGTGAACTGGCAGCTTGGATGTTTTGTCAAAGTACAATGTCAGAGAAAGTCTCTTTAAGACAAATTGTAAATAGAACTGTCACAATGATTGCATGATTGAGCTACAGAAGTGTCTTTCAATTGTTGGCATTGTCAGAGGACTTTTGAAAGCTTAATTAAACACAGTGGCCTGTATGGCTGAGAAATTTACTTCTAGGAGGGAAAAAAATGTTAAAAACGTAGGGGATCCAAAAGTTGTTCAAATGTTACTCTTTCAGTGACACATAAAAGATTCAACTGTTTGTGCATTTTCCTTGTTGCCTTTTTATAAATAACAGTTTTGAAGAAGCATCCATGTGATATCAAGATCATCCCTTGTATGAGGTGGAGATTGAGTTAGTTTTTCTATTCTCTGCTGTTACAGATAGTTAATGTAAAAATAGCCTTTTATTGAAAACACAAATATGTGTTCATTTCAAGAACAGAAGCAGAGTGTTGAAAGTTTCCTTCTGATTCAGCATGATTATTCCAGGGACGCATCAAAAGTATTATAATTCCTTAAATTGCCCCATTTCTTGTCTCCTGCAAATCGTATCTTTTAGTTTAGAGGACTAGAAATTTTGCATTCTTTCTTCTATGTGACATTTAATTGTGAAGCTCACCATGGACTGAAATACAGCTGAATACAAAATATTTGTGGTTGAAGAGCCAGTCTAGCAAGCATTAAATTTAGCATAGATATGAAAAAGGTGCAGATTAACATTAAACAGTACAAGCTTTGAAAATAACATACTTAATAAATGTACACCCTATGTAGCCAGACTGAACAATAAAGACTGAAATATGGGAGCTGGGTGGTGAGGGGGAGAAAGTGGTAAGTAAAAGACCTTAACATTAGATTATGGGCGAGAAGTAGATTCTCTCCTAAAGATTTCCATAATTTTGTAATGTAAATTTAAAAGAGAAGGAAATCTTTTAGCATTACACACTTCTGTACATGCAGCCCTGAGAACCTGAATTCCCTTTTTATTCAATTCAAGTAATAAAGACAATTAAGGAGACTTGAGAGACTGTCAGGCAGTGGGAATTCAATCTCCATTTGTTTGTCTGCTTGCACCGTTTATTATATAAAGAAAATTTTTGACAAAATTCACCCCAATCTCCAGTCTGCTTTTATATGCAGTAGTACCAGCTTTGTGCAATAAAAGGCATTTAACATCAAGCTGGACATTGCTTGGCACATTGCCACTTTTTTAGCATGGGATCTAATCACTAAGGATCTTTAGTACCTTTCTGCTTGTTCAGATTTCATTTGGGTCATGGCTATGCCAGCAGTGTTGTTATTACAAGGGATTTTTATTTTTTAACTTGGTGCACATTTTCAATACAGTCTTCCATCTAGGAGGTTTTTATTGTGTGTGTCAATTTGAGGGGTATTGCTGAAGTTCATAAAATATGTCCAGATCATATAATTTAATAGATTAAGACCCGTATTGTTATTTGTAACATGGTCATAAAATTCAGTGCTTTTCCCCCCAAGGGAAATAAGCATATTTAATCTGAATATACACAGACATTGGACCTGAATGGGAGCAGGATTGGGCCCATTGTGGTCCATTTCAGTAAATTTATCGTTGTGATTTACTACATAGTTTTTAAAACAATAGGCTAATCAATTTATCCACAAACCGTATTGCTGCTGCCAGAATTGTTTTCCATCACAAAATGAATTCCTACTAAATGTAACTTGGCCTTTAAGGTCCGATTCTGCAAGTACTTGGTGTTAATTTTATGCACGGTGAGTCGTCTGACTGAAGTCTGGGATCACATGCATAAAGCTACACATGGAGGAGCAGGGCCTAAGTCTGCAGCTTTTAACATACAGAGACCAAAGGCAAATCTCAAATTAAAAGTACCTTCATTATTAAAGCCAGTCTGCTTTATGCCAAACCCATTTTGAAGCCTTATAAACATCATCCTGTATTTTTAATCAGTGTTAGTATGCAATGTATTCTGTATTGGGTTCACTGGAGTTCGTTTCCCAACCTTGACTGGCCAGCGGCACTCACTGTGCATTTTAAAAATATTTCAGAGAGGCTTTTGCTGTTCTTAGAGGGTTAGTAACTTGGGGCCGGTGCCTCAGCTCATTCGTCATTCTGAGGTGGCATTGAGTTAAGTTGGCAAGGGAAAGGTTTGAGGTGTGGGGTGTGGTGAGGGCAGCCCTGATCCCAGCAGGGAATTTGTGTTCTTCATTTGCCTTTACAATAGGAGCACAGTTACTATACCTTGGAGCAGCTCTCAGGTGTGAGCTCAGATGGGCGCATGTAAATGTCCTGTCAGAGGCAACACAGGAATATTAATGTTCCCATACTACCACACTATAATAAAGCTGTACACAGCAAGCTTAATATGCAGCTAGTTCGGGGAATTGTATAAAACTTAGATGGCCTAGTGTGAATGACAGCGGTGGAAAAATGTTCAATATGCCACAGATTCCATTCTTGTTTTCCTTTGATCTAAGGCAAAATGAAAACATCCACTTCTTTCCCGCCTCATTTCATATAACTGATTTTCTCCTTCACCCTCCCAACCCCCTCCAAACTCTCTGCCCCCAAAATAAACAAAGATTGCATATATGACATGCAATGGAATTATTTGGAAATATGTCAATAATTGGAGTATTTTCTTTTTCAAAGTATTAGCACTCATTTATTTTTACTACTTGAGATTGTTGATTTTGCTTTCCTGTTTTAAATTTCTCTATCTATACTTGATTGAAACAAAGGAAATATAATCAACATATGCAGTCAGTTGCAGTCTCCTTTACTCCGTACTGTAAAAATGAAGCCGGGCTTTAAATCCAGAGTAACTGGGTTAGTATTCACACAGGTTTCATTTGCACATTCTTACAGGTTCACAATTTAAATGCCATTAAAATGTATATTTCTCAGCTTGGGGATGTTAGAGGATTTTTAATAATGTGTTCATTTAACAGAATCAACAGCTGTCAGAACCAGTTGTAGTAAATCTATGAAACATACAAAGAAAAATACACGTTTCCTGAAACAAAACACTTGAAACAAATTGGCTGCCAAAAAGCTGTTGAGTTCTAGGTTTGCAGATAGTGCACAGAAGTGTTTCTTTTCTCTGCTCCCTCTGGAGACCCATGTGAGCTTGTCTGATGCAATTCTATTGGAAGTTTTACTTGAACAGGTTGCTGTAAAACAACACCTATCTATATTGGATGGGTGCATATAAACCAGCCTGCAATCAGGTTTTTGTGTTTTAATAAACATATAAAATACCAAGGTTAGTGTGATAGACACACTCACAAACAGTAATAACTACATGAACATCAAGGAAATGATCAAGCTTAATCTTTCTGTGAAATAACTGTTGTGGGGAGGGAAGCAACTTCACTGCTAAACTGTGCCTTTACAAGTAGGCGTTGTCAGTGTGTGTTATTTAGGTCTGAATCAGCTTCAGTCGTTGAATTCACACTGGAATACTGAACATGCACATTGATGAAGGGTTACCTGGGGAGATTTGTCCAGTCAAAAACAATGAGTTTTTGTTTGCATCCTCCTTGTTCTCAGCATAAATGCTGAACAATCACACCTACAATTTAATCTTAGCTTTATCTAAACCACTTTTCTGATTAAAAACCTCTAAACACATAAAGAATGGAATTATTGTTAAATAACAGGGACCTGAAGAACATTGGCCCTGTGTGTGTGTATGTGTGTGTGTATCTATATCTATAACTATATATCTTAGTCTCCTTTCTTTTAATAAACTCAACTTATAGCACATTACCTATGAGGAAACAATTTCTTATTTCTAATTTCATGTTCATCATTTGCTCAGTTGATGTAGTAGGCAATGAAGTACAAAATGCAAGAAACAACCCCCCCCAATAAAACAACTCCCCCTAAACCCAACCACCCTCTCCCCGCCCCAAAAAACACCAGCAAAAATTATAGCAATTAATTTGCCATCAAATAAAATGTTACCTGTCTAAACTATCAACATCACAGCTGGTGTATCAGACACTGCCATGTTGGTTTTTGTTGGGTATTGGCCATTGAGTTTATTTCTTCTTGGAGAAAAAATAATGATCAGATAAGGATTGCACTAAAGCCCGTTCACATAACATGTATGATACATTTATTGCTTTGGTGTAATCAATGGCTTTAGACCATTTATTTATCAGTAATATTATTTAAAAAATTGTTTTGGTCAAAAGAAACACAATAATGTCACATCCTCATTCTCTACAAAATAGTTGTTTGTATTAAAAAAAAGAAAAAAAGAATGTTACCTCCTGTGGAATTGTTTAAAGGCTGTAATATTTTGTAATAAACTATATATTGTCCTCTGTTGAATTTGTGTTACGTTAGAAAGAAATCAATAAGGAAAAATTAAATTCTGATAAAGATAGTCTTGGATCTTTGAAAACAACTGCTGTCCTTTTAACTAAAACATTTGAGGAGCTTCAAAGAGTATGTATTTCTTCTGATCTTAGAGCAGTGTGACTGGTAGCAGGAAAAAAAGTCTTATTCTACATACAAGTGGATTGCTTAACAAGTCAGCACAGACACATACTTGTTTGTACAATAGAGATAAAAATTCCTGTATAAAAATAATTCAGTTGCTGACAGCAGGTATTGTGCTAGCGCTGCCTCTTTTGTGTTGGTCGAGGGTCAGGGATCACGACTTCTGCTTTCTGTTCAGGGTAGTCTGTCACGATTGCATGTTGAATTGTGGCAATAAGTTAATTGCTTTATTTTTAGGAAAATTTAGAGCCCTTATATGTGTTTTTACTCTTGCGTACTGTAGCTGCTCTAAAAGCAGAGAAAGAGAGAAAAAATCTAATAGGGAAACAGACTTGAAGGAAGTTTGAGATATTTGGCCTTCAGAAGCTATTTGCTTGGCAACAGAGCCTTAGTTTCTAAACTTTTGTTTTTAATCTAATTCTGATTTATGCTGTCACATCCCATATCAACCCTCATTGAACTCTACTCATGTAAAGTAATGTTAGTATCAAAGAGAATTGGTCAAAACTGGAGACCTGTGGCTGATACAGATGTTTATTGATGCAGCTTTCAGTACTGAATTCTATTCTTTCTAATAAATGTTAAAACGTAAAGAGTTAGTGAACAGGACACATGGAGGAGAGAAGCAAGGGAACAGGAATAGTTGTGCGTATCTTTTTGGTTAAAAAAGGTTGCAGGTAAGATTAACTATGGAAAATAGTCTGTGGAGTAGAGGGATGAGAATATAAATTATTTGAATGTTCTATAATCCTTCAAAGTCAGTTCACCTTGACGGCAAAAGACACGATCCCTGTTTCATTCATGAAACTTTTTCCTTAAAACTGCAGAGCACTTTAAATTATATGTGGTGCTTTTTAAGCATAAGTGGAGAATTAAAGGCTCGATCCTGTAAATTACACTTACAATGGTTAGTAGCATTTACTGCTGTGAGCAGTCCCATTGACTTCTATGGGGCTACTCATGACAGTAAATGCTACTCTTCAGATTAAGTGTTTTCAGGATTGGGCCCTAACAGATAGGATTTTTTTGTATTTTTGAAGTCTGATGCATGATAATCTCAGTTCCCACAATGTTGACTAACAGCAGAACAAACTTTTTGACTGTCAGCTGACATCTGTATGATCCATTCTGACTGTAAGTGCCAAATTGACTGGATTTTCACACATCTGAAATGAACCAAGTGCCTTCATTACACATGCTTTTTTTCTTCGCCTTCTTTTAAATGCACAAACTTTTAAAAATTAATACCACTGCATTTTGATGAAAATAATGTTTTGATAATACATTTGATGTTTACATGGAAGATGTGACTTGAGGGTAAAAGGCTTTTTTGGAGGGTGGCAGAAATCTTGTTAATCTGCTTTTTGAGAGCAGCACACAATACTGCCTATGAGCAAGTCTGTGGTGCTTTTGATAAATTACCATGTTTAGAGATAGGTTTGGCTCTTAAGGGCTTAATTTTATGAACAAAGTCCATAACAGTGTTTTCTGCCTCTGTTTGTCTCTAGCCCCTTTGGCTTGACTTGGAGCCCTGTGTTTCTGTTAAGCTCAGTCTGGAAGATATAACAATTTTGCATTTTTTTAAAAAAAGGAAATCATA
>NC_059074.1:189728601-189798601 GCF_020497125.1 Mauremys mutica | reverse complement strand
GACTTTGTTCTGGTTCTGCTTAAATGACATACAGATTTCAATTCAATATATAAGTGTATTCTGGGTTTATGTTTAGGTGGATCTGAAACTGCACATATATCATATACACAACTAATTCCATAAGAAGTAGAGGGAAAATATTTCACTTAAAAATGCTGATGTTAAATTGGATTTGTTAAATCTGATTTGTTAATCTGAGTCTCACTTCCTCTCCTCTCACCTCCCCAATTCTAGAGGACTGTAATCTTTTCCATAAATCTTTTAAAAATACATTTTGGGGCAATATACAGACACAAAAACATTGTATATTTGCTTCTTCTTCTCCCCCTACAATTGCTGTTTTCAAAGTATTTAAAGAGGAAAAACTATCGAAGGCAAACCTACATAACTGTAGCAAACTGTTTTCAAGCAAGTCATAATAATGAACAACACATGATCTGAAATTTGATCAGCAAACATATGCTTATGCCAAGGAATTTTTGCCATTCACATACCAAGATTCTGTAAATCAGTAAACCACTGCAGTGGAACCCACTTCACTGAGTAACTATTGAAGGAACAGAACCAAATTGTAACATATGGAATGATGTAGCAGAGCTGGCTTCTTCTAAGAACTGTTAAAAGAACAGTGAATTGTAATAAGTTTTTTCTCTTTATATACTTTGTGTGCTCCAAAACTTAAAGCTCATACAGACTTTTAAAGAATAAAAATGAATTTTTAACAAAATTAGGTGAATAACTTGTAAGGGATTGAAATCTTAAGGCAACATTTTTTTGTGATAATATTTTCCCCCCACCATGTGCCATTGAACCAAAATGTAAATTATTTTCCGGTCCTAATTGGATTTAATTATTTCTTTAGAAGAGGGTGGGTGGGAGGGGGTGGGAATGGCACACAGCTGTCCTAATGAAACAAAGGACCTAGAAAAATCTTACTTTTCCCTATGTTGGTTAATAAACATTGCAGAGGATGTTAATGCCGACAGGCAAATGGGATGTTTTGTAGACCTGGAAAGGGTAAGAGCTAAGTGGGCTGTGGGGACCATTACAAAATGGACATATTAAGTGTTAGAAACTGCATTTTGTGGTTTCTTATTATTTTCTCTGCCTTCTCTGTTTTTAGGGAAGCAAGTAGGGTCCTCCCATTCACCTCAGTTGCATAATTCTGATTGATTTACATTGCAGCAGGATTGGGCCTGGTGTAAGGTTGACAATCCCATGTTTGTCAGCGTAGGGCCTAATTTTGGGAGGTGCAGTGTGCATCCTTCAATGGCAGTTGTGTGCATTCAGTACCTTGCAGGAGATGCCCAAGACTTTGCAGATTTGAACCCTTTGAACCCCATCCTGTGTTCCTTGTGCACCCAAAGTCTTGTGGACTTCGAGGGGAATTTTGAATTCCAAGATATGCAGGATGTAGCTCCTTGTGGCTACACATGCTCTGCTACAGATGCTCCGCTTTACCAGCAGTATATTTGGATGACTGCACTGGCATTTGGGAAAGGGTGTGTAACTACCAGGCGAGGCTTATCCCTGAATCTGATGTTACTGCATGCTTCTATAGCCCTTTCCTCTCGAGGATCTCAAAGCGCTTTACAAGTATTAATGAATGTGCCCGTTAATATTATTTATAGTGCAATTCATTATTAGCTTTTGAGGGAATGTATTCTTATTTTGTCATTTGCTGTTAAAATTAATACACTCTGTGCTGGCTGTAAAAGTGTATTTGCATTTAATTGCAAGTCAGAATGAATTAATGGATATGATTTAAACCTGAATTCACTTAAAAAAAAAAAGTCCCTCTTCAGTGAGGAAGGAAAAGTAGCTCTGGGCTTAGTTTCTTTAGTGGATGTGGGGAGGGAAATAGGAGGTGGCAAAGGGAGCGGGGAGGGACAGACAGAAGCTCTGTTCCTTTCTTTAATTCTTGAGGTTGCTTTCAACAACAACAAAAATGTCTCTGCCAGGAGGGGTTTAGGGAAAGTGGTCAAGCACATCTGCTCCTGAGAAGGTGGTAAAGAAAAGAGGTTAGTAGTAATAGGGAAGCAGCACAAAGGGAAAATTGTACATTGGAAGCATTAGTCTCTTCAGTCGTAGTGTGGCCAGACTGGTTTAGCAGACAGAATGATAGATTGCTTTGTCCAGGGTCCCAGGGTGTGCCCTGAACTTGAAGCACTTTGTTTATCTTGAATAGAAAGGGAAAAGCACAGACATAATCGATGTCTAGTTTTTTAGGAGCTAGAAGGAGGTAGGAGAACAGAGACGAAGGGGAAGAGAAAAGTTGGGGGAGGGGCAGGCCCTGGTTGTGGCTGTCCATTAACAGATGAACTTGGCAGAAATCCAGATTTTGATGAGAGAGTGTCATAGCCCAAGAGCAGTCAAGCCTTTTCAATAATTTTTTTATACCTGCTGACTGTACATCAAATGCTCCCAGGTCTTTTGGCTAAAGGCAAGAAAGAAAAAAAAAAAAGAGAGAGAGACAGCTCAATTTTTTCCCTCTGAACCAGTCGAGACCAGTCTTTTGGCCACGCAGACAGGTTCTATCATCTTTCCTGGCTTGCTATTGGGAAAAAAGAGTTGTAATAATGCCAGTAACCTGAGGGCCCAGGACAAAAAGGGTTTTGGTGTTCTAAGAGGCAAATTAAACTGAGCAAGAGTGTGAGAGTAGTAGGGGTGGGTGTGTTTGTGTGTCTGAGAGAGAACGAGAGAGATTTCATAAATTGCAGAAGTAAAATTCACTGGTTAAAAGCATCTGTGAAGTAATCTGTGTATAGCTGAGAAAGGCAAATACAAGAGGAGATGTGAATACAGGTCGACAGAGTATAAAAGACAATACTGTAGTGGATAATTCCACAGAAAAAATCCTGTTCCAGCATGTGTGCGCGCTTGCTGTCTACACACTGGTTTTGCACTGATTTAATCAATTGGAAGAGAAAACAATGTTGTTAAATTGGTTCAGACTCCTAGTGTGGACACAGTTATACTGATATAAAGCTGTTTAGACTTCTACGCCTTTTTTTGGATAAACACCTTTATGCTGGTATACCTGTCCACACTGGAGGGCTGAACTGATTTAAGTGCATCTGCTTTACTTAAACACATGCGAAAACAGCATGGAGCCATATCTTAGAATCATAGATTATTAGGGTTGGAAGGGACCTCAGGAGATCATCTAGTCCAATCCCCTGCTCAAAGCAGGACCAATCCCAAAATGGCCCCCTCAAGGAGTGAGCTCATAACCCTGGGTTTAGCAGGCCAATGCGCAAACCACTGAGCTATCCCTCCCCCCTAATTGTATGTTGTCAGCCTTGTGCAGCTGTCACAAAATTTACCAGCCAAAGCACAAAATCTGTGTGCCTTCTTTTACCATGCGAGTGATGAGAATGAAGAAAACAAAGATATTTTAATAGCGCAAAAAAAAACGTTACTTGTCTGGGGTAAGTAGGATTTTGCAAGGAGTTTGTAGTTACACATTTCCACTGAGAGACAAGCTTCCAAAGCTAAGGTCCACATCAGAGCTGTCCCAAAGTTCAGGGGTATTTGGATCCTGGGGTTCGATCTGGCCCATCGTAAAAACTTATGGTCAGTTGCAAAATGTGCAGTCTGTGTGTATATATCTAGATTTATATAGGAGCCCATATTGGTTTTTGTTTCTGATGATGATGTCTATTTCTGACAGTTATTCAGGTACTTACCAGTCTTGGCAGGAAGCTCAGTCTATAACATCCTGACATTTTTGCTTTTTAACAGCCTGGTCTCATCGTGCTGCAACAAACAGCAGCTTAACTGAATTTCACTCTAGCTTATTTGAATAACATGTATACTGGTCAAACAAGAAACTCCTCAAAGGAAGATTTTCCCATTAATCTTATACTAGATTGATTTCAAATTTTAAAGAAATGGAATAACAAGGAAAACCTAGACTCCCTAAGCCGCTAAAGGTATATCTGTGCTGTGGTAAAAAAAAAACCCCACAACACTGAGTCTCAGAGCCTGGGTCAGCTGACTCGGCTTGTGGGGCTGGGGCTGCAGGGCCTGCAGCTTGAGCCGCGCGAGCCTGAGTCAGCTAACCTGGGCCAGCCATGGCCGTGCAGCGGGTCTTTTATTGCAGTGTGGACATACCTTTAGAGAGAAATTTTCAAAGGCACAAAGGGCAGTTAGAACTATATTGGGAGCTGGCTGCCTAACTGTCCTTTGTGCCTTTGACAGTCTCCCTCCAGTACATCAGATTGGCCTTCAATTAGCATAAATTAATAGGACTGCTAGTCATCTGTGGATCCCTATATCCTCAGTGGACACAGGACTAAATGCAGGTGTGGCTCTCACTACCTTATGGCAGGTGCAAGACCCCGTGTCAATCCCTATTTGCAGGGGGTCCAGAACCCTAGTTCCTCAAGCATTGCCTGAAGTTTGTATTTCAATGGATTGGAAGCTTGGGCCTGTTCTTCCACCCTCCATGTTTTCAGTTTAAAGTTTAATTAAATGTAGTGTATTGAATTCAACTTCTTGAAAGACAAGTACAAAACTAGTGAAGAAGTTCTCAGCTACAGCTGTGAGGTGATCTCCTCTGTGTCTGTGTACTCATTCAGAGACTGGAGATCTCCTTCGTAAAACTGGTTCTTATCTTGATCTTGGAGTTGCATGTCAAACCATAAATGACTTCATTGTAAACTCTCTAGCTCCTGTACACCCCTTTATCTCTGTCTGTCATTTGGCTGTGCATGTGGTTAATTTGTTCCGTGGAACACCTGCTTATTATCTGTCGATCTAGGTACTTATATGGCTTCCATACATTAGCATGTGACCATCTAACAGGCCTTAATGAATGAATGCATCCTCTCAACAGCCCTGTGAGGCAGGGAAGTACTATTATCTCCCATTTTACAGATGAAGAACAGAGGCACAAAGATTAAGTGACTCTCCCAAGGTCACACATTTAGCCTGTGGCAGAGCCGAGATCACCTGAATCCCAGTCCAGTGTATTAATCACCTTGCCACCTCGGCTCTTCTCTCCTCCCAGCCATCACAGGGAAGCTTAGGTTGAAAAATAAAATAGTAAAATAATAACATTTCAAGTTTGCTACTCCCGTTTGCTTTCCCCTTGAAAACAGGAGCAGCCCTGCTTTGGATCTTTAACTGAGTTTGACTTTAGATGGTTAGAGGATGCTCTCTAACCTGTTAAAAGGTTGTAGTACCGCGGGGTTGTTCCTCTATAACTGCTACTCCAGCCTTGTGGACTGGAATAGTGATTATTGACCATTCACACCCCTACATAAGGATCTTGGGCTACCAGACTGGTATAATCGCAGATTCAGTAGCCATTTCCCTGTCCCCTTCATGCCAGCTTTTTTTTTTTGGGTGGGGGGAGGGGTGCTTGTTTTGTGACACATGAGGTTGGGTCTGCCTGTTTGGCCACTCTATCCGCCGCCTCATGTGCAGGGTTTGTGTGGATCCATGTCCTTGATCCAAAGGTCAGATGCTTGTCTTTTGGACATTTAACTTACTTTCATTAAGAGTGAAATTCATCCCATGTTAGGCCACCCACACTGAGACGTAAGTGTTGTAGCTGGCTTTTCATTAGCTTCCCACGTTTGGGCCAGTTCACCGTTATGGTGAAGGTAAGTTGAATGTCCCAACAGACAAGCCGGAGTCTTATAGGTCAAGTACCTGCATCTGCAGATTCTACAAAAAACATTGCACAGTGGAAACAATGGAGATTTAACAGTGCTGTAACTGAAGGAGTACAGAGGAGCAGTAGCCTGGCTAAAAGGCTGCTGGAGGAGCTGTGTAGTATTTCTGCTTCAAACTGATTGAAATGTCGACTAAAAATCAATGTTGTTGACTAGTGATAATTTACAGTTTTCTCGGTGCTAAGTAGTTCCACACTTAAGAATGAGTTTGCTGTACAGAGATTAGTGCAGAGAGTTCTGTATGCCACAATGAATCAGATGCATTATAGGTCAGCCCTTTATTTGTTTCATCATGACTTTTACACAGTTGTCATGTAATTTATGGCTGCTTTCACATTGTCAAACATTTTCATTGCAGCTCCTTCTTAACACACTCCTGTCACAAACACGGCTGCTTTAAAGACACTGTATTGTTTCATAATCTGAGAGGAGGACTATAAAATATCAAATTACACTATCTTCAGGCTAATCTAAATGCACTACAGATTGAAATCAGAGCTCGTTTGTCCCTGATGCAAATTATTAAGTTCTAATTATAAATATCCATTTAATTACCCCATACATTTTTATTCTGCAGACCCTTCTCAGCATCTCTGTCTGAGATACAGTAGATGTATAGGAGAAAATCTGCAGTAATTAATGTGCATTTCCTAAATAATAAAGAACAAATATGAGCCATTTGTTCATGGAATACATATCCGCACACACATTTTTAGCTATCCATGTTATGACTTCAGACACTGAATGCTAATTTAAAAAGAAACTGAAAAGACAAAAATAATAAATTTAAATATTTTGCCATTGAAAGGGCCTGATCCTACATAGATTTGTTCAACTAAGTAACCATTACTCTTGTAGTAATCCCACTGACCTCAGTGGAAATACGTACATGAGTAAGGGTTACTCATGTGAGTAAGGTTTGCAGTATTAGACCCAGTCTTTTAAAATAGATAATGCTATATTCCAACATGTGCAACAATGTTCATGTTAGAAGCTCCATAAACCAACATGATTAGATGTCTTTTACAGTGAAGCAAATACAGAGATCTGGTTTCTGCCAGTATTTTAAACTTGTTTGATTTAATATTGAACACTACACAAGCAAGTAACAAAAGCTTCACTTGAATAATAGCAGTGATTGCTTGTTTTTTTCTCCCGTTTTTGCACACTTGTTAACACAAAAATGTGGTGTGTTGTCTGCAAACAGCATTGTGCATTAAGAAGATCTACAGTGGACAGTGCAATGCCTTGCACTGGCCCATCCCTCCCCCAAAAGCATAATCAACACCCCAGCTTGAAACAGAATTTCTGAATTAAAAAAGATTAAATATTTCTAATGTGAGGAAAAAATACACCCCCCCTTATATTCATAAGCCTTTTCTCTACTTTTAACTGGGAATGATGGCATAATTTTGAGCATATTTGATGACTCTGAAAGAGTCGGAATGATTTCTACATCTTTTATTATTTGCTGGGGTTACATTAGCAGGCTCAATGTGGGGTTTAAGGTCTAATAATACTTTTAGCTAGTACTTGCATAGGGGAAAATCCTACACCCAGTTGTGTGGGAGAATAGAAGGGCAGGGGGAATACTGAATTCCCCACACTTGGTACAGAGTGGCTCCTTGGTGGCTACAGCAGCTCAATTGTTGGCATAGCCTTTTCCTTGGCCTCCCACTTCCTGGGCTGCAGAAGATCCTCTGGCCCCATCACCCCTCCATGCCTCACTCATGCCCCACTGCGTTATGCTCCCTGCATGCTGACTCCTCTCGAAACTCTAGTGGGAGTTTTGTCGGCGTATGGACTGCAGAATCCCTGTCCGAGGGCTAGATTGTGCAAATTGCACATCGTACAGGGTGGCGCCCAAGGAGGAGCACAGGAGCATTCTGAAAGGCTGGCACACAAGGGGGAGAGAGCCATTGTTCAGCCTCCTCCCTGCCCCTCCCCATCCCCTTTGGGGAGCCTTGTGCCCCAGGGAAGTAGGGAGGAGCAGTAGCTGGACTCCTTTGAATACAGGGATTGGAATTCTGCCTGGCCCTTAGGCAGGCCAACCAACGGGGCGTGGAGGCGCCTTATTCTCTCCCCCTCACTGCACAGGCACGTGAATTGCCTGCTAGCATGCTTATCAGGGATGATTCTCATCTATCAATGCAGAGAGCAGGAAAAGACAAGAGCATAAATACAGAAAAAGAATCGTTAGGGGAGATTCTGCTCTGAGTTACCTTGGTGTAAATCCAGAGTGACTCCACTGAGGATATTAGAGTTCCTTTATGTGTGCACCCGTGTAACAGAAAGCCACATCCCACCCATTATTGTTATTTATGTTTAGATTAACAAAGAGCCTGATCAACATCCATTGAAATCAATGAAAAACTCTCAGTGACTTCAGTGGGCATTGGATCAAGTGCAGATTGAATTGATGTCTGTCTCTAAGAATTGTATATACATGTATGCACCCATCCACCCACCTATATGGGATGAAATTCTGGCTTCATTGAAGTCAATGGGGGTTTTGCCATTGATGTCTGTAGAGCCAGGATTTCGCCCACAGAGGCTCTTACTAAGTGCACATTCACTTATGTTTGTTTGATAATAATTTATAGGTTCTAGAAGAAAAATTATTCTATAGTATCAATGTAATTATCAATTAAAGTGTGTTTTGAATTTTATATTTTCCCACATCTACTACAGCAAATCACATTTTTCTTTTCTTTGGATCCTTTCTTAACTTGGTCTTATTTTTTCTTTTTATAAAAAAAAGAGTGTTTTCAGAAATGTACCAAATTCGGAGGTAACCTTATCCCCTATAAATTAGAACTGCATTTACCTTTAACTTTCTCTTACAGTTTCATCCAGAAGGCAGTAGGAAGAAAAGATGTGAAATAAGTATTCCTATCAGACAAGGATCTTTAAACAAAACCAAACCAAACCCTATCTCCTAAATAAAGGAGTAATTCTCTTAGCTTTTCTGAAGGTAATATACATTTTTGGAATGAATTGGGGGTATTTTTTTTTTTAGCCTTGCATCACTGTTATTGTGCTGCTTTGAGACATGCTTTTTATTGTGATCCCGTCATAATCCACATGTAGAGATAACCGTCTGTTTCAGAATTTTGCATCCTATCATATCTATTGTGAAGAAAGTTAAAATACTGTACAGACTAGTAGTCAGATAAGGGACAGACCATGCTGCAGACATGCAAATGCTTTATTTCTTACACAGTATGTTGTTACATGAACAGCTGAACATAGATAAAATTCTTGTCTATAAAGAACATTCTAAATAGGAAGCAAACCATATATTCAAATGTGAATCTTAGAAATTTTATAGCACAATATGCTCTCTCCGTCTCTTTTTATTATTTATGTATTTATTTATTGTATCATGCAAATGCATCAGCCATTATATTGTTAATGTGTGGTGGGGTGCTTCTGATAGGACAGCCTTGGCTCACTAATGGGGTCAATCATGTCACAATGTGATATATGGATTATGTTTATCATGGCATATTTTGTTTGCAAGCTAGGCTGTGAGAGTGGAACAGATGATAAATGAAGATACCCTACATCTTCACACTAGTTCCTGTGGTCACAAGTTTTCAAAACAATAAAAAGCTTCTCATAATGGAGAGGCACATAATTCACTTGAAGTTTTAGATCTATGGCTAAAGTTTAAAATATGATAGTCCATTACTTCAGTGTTTTGCTTAAAGCTCTTATTTGACCCAGATAAATAATTTTGGATTTGTTGTGAAAACCTTGGCAAAAGTATGAACCTTATGTATAATAATAATAATTATTATTTTTTTATTATTTCCATCCAGTTATGTAATTTGCCTGGCTGTAATATTGGTCTGTTTTTTATCACCTCAGCCCCTGTATGGCATTTGGATGTGTGCTCATCATTAGCATTCTTAGTAATAGATATACACCTCTACTTCGATATAACGCTGTCCTCGGGAGCCAAAAAATCTTACCGCGTTATAGGTGAAACCACGTTATATCGAACTTGCTTTGATCCCCCGGAGCGCTCAGCCCCGCCCCGCTCCCCCGGAGCACTGCTTTACCGCGTTATATCTGAATTCGTGTTATATCGGGTCGTGTTATATTGTGGTAGAGGTGTATATGTAAAACACTTATTTACTCTCCTAAAATCAACATTTTCTTCATGAGGTGCTGCTTAGTCTATAGAGCGAGCTATAGTGAAAATAATCATAGCAAATGTAAATGCCATCTTTGCTTAGATGTTCCTGCTCATAATTTCTCCTCCATTAAAACATTCTCAGGGATAACACAGTCTGCAATTTATTTGAGCAAAAACACCCATTCAGCCAATGATGCCCTATACTGAGGGATGCTATTGCAAATCTGATGGGTGTAATTTAGCCTGTAGCTACAGTAATATGAACGGTAGAGAGCTAACAGCTTGCTAATGAATCAGTATTCTCTTCTCCATACATTGAGTGCATTTGCCCTGGTATTTCAGTGGCTGCTGCACTTGTTGCTGCTGAATAGGAGTACTCCTCTGTTCTGCACAGAAGTATGCTTAGCTCTTGTTATTTATTTCTCCCATGGACCTCTCTTTCTCTCCCCCCGTGCATCTGGTTAAATGGACTACAGCAATCTGTACACAGTTACTTCTTACTTATTTTATCTCCTGAAAGATATTAAGTCCAACAAGCTTTTACCCAGTGAGTCTATAGAGAGAACAGCTAGGCAATTCTTGTTTCAATCTACACGTCTCTCTGGAGCACTAGTTCCAGAGACTGATCAATAGGTTTTATTGTAGACCTCACTGTCTCTAAAAGCGTTGTGACCTTATCCCAGCTAAAAATAGTATTTGCTCTTGCTGCTTACAGAACCTTGACCTGTGAAAACCCATTTGGAACATAACTGACACATCCAGTCAGCTGCATATCTAAGACATATACTGTGAATGAATTCTGTACAGCACTGTCCAGTTACAGGAGAGCACTTTCTTACAGTAGTTGGAAAGAAAATACCAGATATGTGGTTATACACCTCAGTAGGAGTGAGGTTATTGCAGTGGGGGACAGTCCTGCCATCCTAACCTCAAGACACTTAGGGCTTGATCAGTCAGAGATACTGAGCAACCATTACCGCAGCTGAAGTCAATCTCAGCAACAAGGGCTCAGCACCTCTGAACAATCTGCCTCTTTTTTTAATAAAGAGATTTACAGCAAGTACATGTTAGTACAATGTCCCAAGCTTCTCTTCTGACAAGACATTCCATTGCATTTGTCATTTAGGTTGGTTCAATTGTTGAACTAGGACAGCTTTGGAAAGCACAGTTCTTGAGAGCATTTGACATGTTTTTACTATAGTTCTTTAGATTTGCCAACAAAATAAAAGTTCTCTAAGGTTAAAATCAGTTCATTCCTAATAATCAGCAGATCGATCATTTTCAGTGAGGCTGTTCTAAGTTATATTGAGATGTGTAGTTGCAGGGGAGGAGTTTAATGTAGAGGTTGATAAGCTAATGATCCACTGAAGTAGACTAGTATCTTAGATTACTTATTGCATCAGAAAAAGTCTAATAGCAAAGAATAATATATTTTTTTACATACACATCATCTGCAGAATAGTATCTGTCAGAAAAGGGTTGTTTGGTGTTTTCAGTGGAAATGAACAGACGCTGGAGAAAGATAATTTCTTAAAGGGAAAAAAACCCATATGAAAGGCAGTCCAGTGAAGGGTTAAGCAACATTCCTAGTAAGAAAGGTCTAGTGCACAGCCTCTGGAAGATGAAAAGGGAAGACAGCTATGATTGCAGAGCTGTAAAAGGTGGCATTTTGTTCTCCTGTTAACAAAAGCCAGGACTATTGTTGCCTCCTAGCTTGAAAGAGAGGTCACTGGTGGTATTAGTGCAGCTAATCACATAAGAGACCGGGTGGGCTTGGTCTGTATGCTGTATCTGCTGCCTAAGAAGCTGAGACTGGCCACACTGATCCGTTCCCATACACAGGTTCCTCTTTGGTTACACAAAATGTCCGCTCTTGCTCTCTTAATGCATAGGCTATTATTAGCAAGTGTCACTCAGTTATCTGAGAGTGGCGCTTTTAGCTGCCATCTAAGTGCCTGACACTTGGGTTTACAGAAGATTAAATTAAATTTTAGGCAGGTTTGGCTTTACTGAAAGTAGACAAAAGGAGCAGCTGCTGTGGAAACGTAATCTGGCACCAACGAGTACACGGTGCCATGATTTGATATTTTTTCCCCCTTGCATGTTTGGAGGTTCTAAATATGCAGGTGACTATTTTTGAGATTAGGTACCTGGCAAACTGCTCTCAGTAGGGACAGAGAATATGGGCCATTGTCCTAATCTAACTGCTGTGCTTCCTCCCCATTGATCAAAGAGTTTGTTCCAACGGAGAGTTTTAAGGACAGTGTTTGGAAATGGCTGGTTGGCAAAATCAGTGCTGTTCTTTTCCCTTATGATTTTAGCGTATCTTTACAAATACTGTAGTATAAACCCTGGTATGAGTATTATTTACGTATTGATTGACTCATTGATTTGTACATGGGATCCATCCCCTCAGCAGCTAGGCACCTTTCATTACATTTTGCAAAAATACCCAAATATAGGCCTGAGGTAAGATTCTAAGTATATCTTGCCCTTAAAATAGCCTGGACGTCCATCATACACTGGACCCACACTTGGACTCTGGTGGTGTGCCACAGGGAGGAAGCTCCAGAGGGAATCAGCCAGCCACTAAGAACACTGTGCTGCTGGGCCCAGAATAGCAGAGACAACCCACTAGGTTGTAACCATCTCAAAGAACATAGTGAAGGAGGTGATTGCTCAGATA
Organism: Mauremys mutica; assembly: GCF_020497125.1. NCBI lineage: Eukaryota > Metazoa > Chordata > Testudines > Geoemydidae > Mauremys > Mauremys mutica. Next base: position 189,786,087 of record NC_059074.1, on the reverse strand, counting down.
TTTGAGTCCTGGACCATGTAGGTCTTTATAGATCATCACCAGCACTTTAAACTAAGCCCAGAAGTGAACAGGAACTTGGTTCAGAGCACAGTGCTCTGCTTAGAATGGTTCACTTGACTCCAGAGCCAAGCCAGTGGATTTTGTACTGGTTGCTTTTTCAAACATAGCTCCAATTAGACTGCACTGCAGTAATCTTAGATGAGATTTTAAAAACACGAATTTCTGGGGCAGTGTCCACATCAGAGAAATAGTCAGGGTCTGTGAGCCAGCAGTAGATGGGAAAAAAAGACATTGTGTGGGACACCTTACTGGTATCCACTGCTTGAAAGACATTGTCAGACATAGATGGTAATACTTGACTGCATGTTTAAAACCAGATTGACAGGGATCAAAGACACTTTGCAAGAGCGAAATGCAACTGGAGCTGTTGCAAAACTACTTGCTCAATAACCTTCCTCAAGAGGGAAAAGTTTAGAGACTGGCCAATACTGGCAAGGCTGTTAATGTCAATAGATATTTTTCTCTTTAGCAGGATGACACTGTTCCAGGGCAGCTGGCACCTTGCTCTCCTGAAGTAAGGTGTCATACCAGGTATGGGCCAGAACCTGACCTGGTGAACTTCACAAAGCAGGAGTGCAAGGGGAAGCTCAGCAGTGGTAGGACACAACTTTTCAGCATATCCAAAAACAGGGTGAAACTGCCAGAAAAAAACATTAAATAAGGTTTAATAAAATAAACAAATAAATAAAATAAAAATAAATAAATAAAAGGTTTAATAGAAACCATTCAATAAGGAAATTTATTAATGGGAACACAATCGTCAGCTGTGTTACTGGTATATTTTATCATTGCTTCTTATCCAGTGACTGATCTGGATGAGATTTAAGCAAATGTCATGTTACCGCAATATCTTTTTGTTGGTTTGCACCCCTGTAAGGTTGTGTAGCACCCTCTCATAGGGGAACAAAGTGCAGAAGGAGCAAAAATCTGCAGCTTTGTTATGTGGTATATCATTAGCACGAGTTACAGGACAGTCCATGCTGGAAGCACACAAAGGAAATCTTGTCATATCTGCCAAGGGGCATGGTTATAAAGTATACAGGCACAGACTGAAAAATAGCAGAGACCACATCAGAGATGCTGTACACAGGTGCTCAAAGTCCCATGACAGGCATGCCTCCTCATGTGCCAGTGGGCCATTCAGTACACAAGCGTATGTCTCAGAGTCAGAACTTTTACCACACAAGAAAGCAATGCACTGATTGAGGAAGCATTTTAATATGTTCCCACTATGGACATAGCCATGAACAAATGACTGCTGCCTAGGGAAGCCTGGACTAGTGATCTGGTTTTGTACATGGATCTGTTTTGCAATGGTATCATGTCATATAACTTGCTTCCTACTGAGCCCTCCCCTTTCCACCAAATCACACCCCATATTTTCTGTTAACTGCAGTCAGCAGCACTCCAGCTGTATATTGCCTTTCCCTACCCTAGATTGGTATAATATCCTAGCTAGCAGTGTTATTTCTCTATCACAAGATATCGTGCCAATGCTTTTAATGTATCTTGCTGCCATGAGCTGTGTTAAGTGTTGTGCATTGCAGGGGACTGTAAATGGATAATTATATATAGGTTTGTATAGCTATGGGAGGGAGATATGGTCTAGAAATTAGTGCCAGGGACCGGGCATGTCAGGACCCCTAGGCTCTGATTCTTGATTCAAGCTGTGCTTGGACATAGAGGCGAGTGGCAGCCCAGGGAGTCAGCTGCAGGTCTCTGCTACCGGGCTACGCAGTTAGAGTAAGGGGGATCCTGTTCTAACTTTAAGCAGCTGGTGCTGGGAGGGTGAGGTCCCTTATGCTGCTAGAAGATCGGGCGTAGCAGAGCTCTGCTCTGCAACACACTCCCACTCCTGGCATGCTCCCAGCCTGCTCTGACGTGCCTCCTCCTGTCCTTATATGAGAGAGTTGGTTGGGCTGGCATAGGAGGTGGCAGCGGGGAATTCCTCCTGTGTAAGGGGAATTCTTCACCTGGAAACTCTGGCCAATTTAAGGCCACACAGAGTGGCATTAATGGATTGGAGAATCTGTCCCCTGAGCTCTATTCCTGGCTTTTTTACAGATTACCTATGTGACCGTGGGTAAGTCACAAATCACTGAAGTCAGGGTGAGGCTTGCCTTTAGGATTTGATCTTTAGTTTCATGGTTCCTCAGTTTGCTCATCTGTAAAATGGATAGTAAAATATCTACGTCACATGAATGTTGTCAGGGTCAGATTTTTAATAATGGAATAGCACTTTGACAGGTTCAGATGAAAGATACCTCAATGAATCATCTCTCAGAGTTTATGCACCCATGTACGTCCTTCATTATCAATAGAAGTTTTGCACAAGCACTGAAGGGAAAATATTCCTCACAATTTTTAATCATCTAGACAAAAAACAAAACAAAAGCAAACAAAAAAAAAAGAGTTGGTTAACTTCCTTTATTTGAAAGCCCTGTGCAGTGATGGTATTTTGTGGCTCTGAAAGTGAGGAGTGAGATTTTTCAAAAGCGCTTAATCTTGGCCTAACTCTGCTGCCACAAAATCAACAGTAAAACTCCAATGCTGAGCACTGTTGAAAATTGTACCCTAGATGTCTATGTTACTCCATCTAAGAAACTATATTTATTTGCTTTGCTTTCAGTAATGTGGATGCCTTGAATTTTTAAAAAGCATTAAAAAACCCTGATTTATGACACCAGAACTCTAGAATTTACATTATTCACTAGTAATTCAATACGCAAATTAACCCATTTATATATCCAAACACTGTTTTCATAATTTGCACCTTGTATCTGGTGAAAAAAAATGAAGCAATTCCTTAAATTGACAAAACCAATAAGAGAATTAAAAAAGGGTTAGAAGTGGAGAGAATGGCTTGTCCTTGGAATGTTATTATTTTCATTATTATTTGTTTTTGATAGTGTTGCAGAAATCATTTTAGAATTCATTTGTTGAAGCATGTGTTAATTTTTGGAACAGTCACTATGATGTAACATAAAGACTTTGGGACAGACTCTTTATACTTTTGCTCAGGTTGAGTAGCATCTAACTCAGCAATGCCAGTAGTCCCATTTATTTCAGAGGGGCTACTCACAGAGTAATATGTTACTCAGTGTGAGTAAGGATATAAAAATTTGGCCTTAAGAAATCTTTTTTTCCTATGTTAGGGCCAGATTGTGAAGCACTTACTCACCCGAGTAGAACTATTGGCTTTCATGGGACTATTTCAATGAGTAAGTGCTTATCCGTGTAAGTAAGGGTTACATAATTTGGCCCTTATGAGTGTTTTGTTAAAAATAAAGAGCATTGTTGATTGTGCAAGTTATTTTCTCACATAAGTTTTAAAGGGGAGAGTGACGGATATGCAATGCAAGGGAGTCAGCAAAGCTGAGGCAGTACTGGCTATGAATTACAGTGTTTCAAAATGTATATCAGTGATTTGGCTCTGCCTTGTCTTTCCTGGTTTAGCAACACTAACAGCAAAAAACACCATTGTCCGAGTCATTTGAACAAAGTAATTGACTATCAATATCAGGAACTACTGCAAAACTTTGCGGAGAACAAGTTAGAACATACCTTAGCAAAATCTTACAACAAAGAGCTACTCAAACACACCCTTGAGTCTAGTGAGCTGTATATTGAACTTCAATTCAAAGTGAAAGACTTTTATGCTTTGTGTACATTTTTGTATCTACTCAGAGTGATTCAATACCACACATGATGTGATTTTAACTTAGTAAAATAATCTGCAAACCCCATGCCCAAGCGAGCCCTGAGCTGAGTAGTTTATAGCCCTACGTGGCAAGCTGACTAGTCTTTACAAGTCCGAAAGGATTCAAGTGATTCCCATTTAACTTTCTTGTCCAGTTGTATTTCTTTTAATGTAGAGAGATTAAGTGGTACCTCAGCCATCTTTCAGTCAGTATTTTCCTCACAAGGAAGAAACAAAGAGAGAAGATCTTGTCCTCTGCTGTGTGAGTGTAGTGATCTTTCTGTAAGAAGCTCCACACCCACTTCTACCTACAGTTAGAGACACATTTTTGGCACGGTGCAGAGTAAACGTTCCAACATGTTTCTAATCTGCAGCTCTCACGTTTTTAAAGGTCTGATGTTGTGGCTTTAGCTGCATGAACATATTTCAAGGCATAACACCCATGTGGTATAAAATACAAAACATAGGTAAAACATCATAACATGCATTAAATATGCTGATGCTAGTTTGCTAATGTTCATTTCTTATGCTCTTTTGTAATCCTTATTATTTCCCAATTTTTTCGCTATTATACTAGCAGCTTTTTCTAGACATCTTACAAAATAGTAGTAATAGCTTCTTGTGATACTGCTGTATTCTTATTCTTCATTGGTGATAACTGCCCATTGGCTTCGCTGGGATTATAAATTCTGATTTTGGTTCTTCCTCTTCTAATGGGCATATACTTGAATGATGCAGGGCCTGATCCAAAATCCATTAAAGTCAATGAAAGTCTTCCCATTGACTTCATTGGGTTTTGGATCAGGTCCTAAATTACAACTGTCCCCTTCATCCACTTTACTGAGACATGTAACTTGCCTTTTGTCAATTTTTAAAATTCTTATCTGGATGTCATAATCTCGACCCATAATCAAAAAGTTTCATTTTAGCATCTCTAGGTGTTGTTATGCTGTCAGTGACCCTGGTACAACCCCACTGACTTTGTACATGTTGTAGATGTTCAGACAGAGGGAGTCATAGTTCTGGCTCTACCACCGATTGTCTATTTTATTTAAATAGATTTTCTTCTAAAGGAAAAAAAAAGAAAAGAAAAAAAAAGCCAACAACCCACAGTTCTGTGAGTGGAGTGAGATTGATTAACCTTCTCTTGTTATGTGAAGATCCAGCATTTACTCCTGGACCTTTCCCTCCCCCGGGGCTGTGCAAGGGTTAGAGCATTTTAGACTTTTCCCAAAGTATCAACATTAGGAGCACCATTACGAACAGACTAGATGAATGACCAAAATGTAGGGGCAGAATTAATTAGCTAGTTAGAAAGCTACAACAAGTCATTTACTAAGAATAATTAAGATTTGCTATTGGAAGCCAGTTCCTCCTCCGATCCGTGTCAATGGTGTTTATAAATCAGGATAACAAAAAGTGAGGCTGCATTAGGCCTGCATGACATTACGGGGGCATTTAGATCCAAAATGTAGCACTGCCTTATAAAATCAGACAGACAATATAAATATGGTGCTGCTCGAATAAAGATGACAGCTGGGCTGCTCAGGAGTTAGTGGACCAAATTCTGCTCTTGTTTTTCTTAGCGTAACCCTGTATCAGGTGCCAGGGTACACAACTTTCGCTGATATCCAGAAAAACAAAGATGTGTAATCAGTAAAGGTGGGATGTGCTATAAGTAGGCTTGCAGTTTGGCTACCTGTATAAGCAGACTTTGGTAGTGTATTGGATGCTTGATCATAAACCAAATGCATGTAAGCACGTCTCTTCTGTGTACTAGGATGAAGGGATGTACTTATGAAGAGAGTGTAGATTGCTATGAAAAATATTGCAAGCATTGGAAAGTCTTTCAGTTTGCCCCTACAGAAGAATGAATGATCACAAGCTTAGCATTAGGATGTATGTAGCTCCTGCCTCTTTGATGTATGGAAATAGTCACCATTTTACTGTTTCTCTGGAGAACTAAGAAAATGGCAGCGTATTATACAATTGCCAGCCAGGCCTGCAGGATCAAGCAGCAAGAGTAAAGCAAAACGTTTTAAAAGGCAAACATTACAATGGATCACACATAGAATGTCTCTTGACAGTTTTGCTGGTTCCCTGTCTCTTCTTCTGCACTAAAGTAGTAAGAGTGAATGGGTGACATCACAAGCATGTCCATGATAAGACATGTGAGCTCATGGCCAGGGCTGTATCACCCAGGGTCAGGCATAATGATGCAGTACTGCCAGAGATGAGGCCTTGATTCAGTCACACGTGTGTGTGTTGGAGAGAGAACATGGAGCTAGGAGCTGAGTGTCTCCCTGGAAGCACTACTCCCTGCTGGAGCTGCTCAGCAGCACTTTCCTGCTCATCACCTTCCATCTTGGTTATTGTAAACTCTCTGGCCTCACATCACCCCCAAATCATTCAAAACACAGCTGCTGAAATCACCTTCCTTGCCCCTAGCTCTGAATGCCCATGCCCTTTCCCCTCCTCCACTGGCTTCTCCTGCTGCAACACAGCGAGTTCCATCTTTTTGTTTCTGCCTTCAGGGCCCTGCATAACTGCCCCTCTTGACTTATCTACCCTTGTCCCTTTTTTGTGCCATCCCCCTCTTCCCCGCCCTACCAGTGATGCTACCCATGGTGCCTTGTCCACTTCTACCACCTTCATCTCTGTGCCTTGTTCCACACTGTCCCCTGCACATTGTCTGCGGTTCCCTGAACTGGTCTCTGCATTAAAAATCTTCCTGAAGACCCTCTGCATTCATTGCACCCATAAAAAATCTAACTGGGTGATTATGGGTACTTGTGGGTAAGCTCTATGAGCAAAAGAAGATACACGAGCAAAAGAAATTACATGAGCAAAAGAAGGCCAAGCACCACTTGAGCCATTTCACATGTATGTTATACCTCTTCCCGCAGACTCTGTCTTCTCTTATGTCAGCAAAGTGCTTAGCATATTGTAACGGGAAACCAATAATAATAATAATAATTAATAATAATTATTATGATGACATAATAAATATTTCACCTTTATGCAAGGCATTTCAGATGAGCTTGCAGTCAAATCCATGTTGTTATGTTTTCCCATTTTTAAAGGCTCAATGCATATACCATACTCCACAAAGTTTTAGTGCCTTTCTCAAATTTACAGAAAAATAGCATGCGTCTGCTTACCTCCTGTAGGAGTCAGGGGGAACTGTGCCTGTGCGATTTGGGAAAGTTCAGATTCAATTTCACAGTTGGCCCTTCTCTATGTAACAGGCTGAACCAAAACCCTGAATCCAAATACCCCACAGCTTTGGATCCATACCCAGTGTTTGCAGTTTACCAAGCCCAGAATAGGATTTTGCTTCAAAGAGGGCAGTTAGACTGGGAGCTGTTTTTCACACAAAACTCCTATTGACTTGAGTGAGAATTACAGGCATAGGAAGGCTGCAGGGCAGATCACAGTCACCCTAGGCATTAGTTTTCCCATCTGTAAAATAGGGATAATGACACTTCCTTACTTTACCTGGGTATAGTGAGACTTCATTCACTACTCTTTGTAAAGTGCTCTGAGATTCAGGTGCTCTAGAAATACAATGTGTTAAAGGCAACAGGTGTATCCTCTAGGGGTGCATGTCTCAAGTAGCAACTCCACCAGCCAGGTAAGCAGCACTGGTGAGCCCAATGAGTCCCAGAGGGTTACTAGCTGTGAGGTGTGGTCTTAAGGGTAGGGAAAAAATGGAGGGGCCATCAAAGCAAGTACAGAGACTGAGAAGATGTTTTGAGAAGGGAAGGAAAGTTGCTATAGTAATTCTGCTCCATAAATCATATAGAATCATTCAGGTTTGCCTAGGTTAGGATTCAGAGGGGTGATGTTAGAGGCTGTCAGTTAACATGCGCTAACCTGAGACCTTCTAAAGGTAATAAAAGGTAATAATTGGAGATATACCAATCTCCTAGAACTGGAAGGGACCTTGAAAGGTCATTGAGTCCAGCCCCCTGCCTTCACTAGCAGGACCAATTTTTGCCCCAGATCCCTAAGTGGCCTCCTCAAGGATTGAATTCACAACCCTGGGTTTAGTAGGCCAATGCTCAAACCACTGAGCTATCCCTCCCCTAAAATAGACAAAGTGGGGAAGCCAAGGCTTCCACTAAGACAGCTAACCCGCGATACATCTTGTCTACACCAGCCTTATAGAACATGGTGGGTAAGATGTTCTAAAAGTGTGCCTATAAATCCTGGTCAAGAAGACGGACCATAAGAGGTCAGCGTTTAGAAGAGAGCATGTGGGTCTTCCTTGCTGAGGCTCAAACTGGTATATCATTAGGTTAATTTTCCTCCTCTTTTTCTTGGTATGAATCCTTTGATACTTGAGCAGGGAAATCCTTATCCTCCTTTATCAGGAAACTCCACCTCCTCTTACCTTACACTCCTTTGAAAAAGTTTACCCCATGATTTTGTAGTTCATTCTTTCAAATGTGTTTGGATTTGGAAGTGTCTGCACATTCAGGATTTGTTTTCTCCTATCATCCCGCTCAGTTGATACACTGAGGCCCGAGGATATGAGGAAGGGACTCACTTCAAATGAACCCACTACAGCTAAGGAGTCTCAGGGGGACTTATACTACCTCTGACATGAGTTACCTTACTGACATGAGAGGCCAAGCCAACACTTCTCCTTAAACTGCAAGCTTTGGGGGTGCACTGGTGGATTGCAACAAAAAGCTGGGAATTGCCAATACATGAGCACATGCTGAGAAATGTGTGTTTCATTTTCCAGTTGCTGTTGGGGAGTTGGCACATGTGCGGGTCAGACCAGTTGTCTCATGGGATACAGAATGGTGGAGAAGCCACTGGCAAGGAGCCAAGCTGAGGAGTAAGAAGCTTTGGGGAACAAGCAGGTCAGGGATGAAGACAAGTGAGGACTCAGGGCTGTGGGAACCACCTGGGTGACAAGCAGGAGCAGGTAGAGGGGGCAAGTATAGCAGCTGTACTGCTGTCTGCCATCTCCCATGCCACTGGCTGCCTCCCCACCACTTCTGGAGACAGTAGCCTCACCCAGTAGAAGGGAGTTTGTGACCAGTTTTGATCCACATGCTACTCATTGTTGCTAGTGTCAGCATCACAAAATGATGGGTTGGCTCATCCGCAGATCAGTTGTGCATAAGCATACAGGGTATGTCCCCTCTGTATTTACTGTGTCCTAGCCCAGGGACTGAGACTCCTGAATCTAGTTCCCTTAAGTCACACTGTGAGGCAGAGCACTTCTCCTGTGACACAGGGTTGATGGGAATTCACTCCTTTGGTTGATTTTTCATTTTTTTTTTAAGGAAAATCCTTTGGGGGAAACAACCTACAGGTGTAGGTACAACCACATATAAGAAACTGGGCTGGCACAGCAAGTGTATTACTCCTGAAAAGGTGCAAGGTGTGGATTAAAAAGACAGCAAAATGTTGGGGTGGAGTATCCCTTATCCTCCAGTAGTTGTGCCTATTCCTACTGGTAACTGGCCTGTAGCTCCTGAAAGCAGAGCCAGGGAGGTTATATTTAGTTAATGATTACGTTAGATAAAGTTTGTTTCTCAACCTCGGTGCAATGTACTGTAGTAAAACCTACTCACTTTCTTCCTTTGGGATGGCACACAATTGAAAAACGGAAAGGTTGAAATGCTCCTACATGGACCAGGCTACAACATGCTTCAAGTGGTTTAAAATCTCTGCAGAACCCTGATCAGTTATCGCTGGAGACCAAAGAGCTTCTGCTCCTATCCCTTTCCACAGAAGATGAGAAGATTGCACTGGCCCTTTTATGAATTGGTTCTACTTACAAAAGACCCGCTTCTCCTTTCACATGACCATTTTTACTCCTGGTGTGACTCCATTGATTTCAGTCGAGTTACTCCTGATTTGCATCCATATAAGGGAATGGAGAATCAGGCCCAACATAATTTTTAAAAGTTGAAAACATAAGTAACCTTCTTTGCAAGATATGGGTCTGTGGACCAGCTGAACACTTTGCAGTAAATATTCAGAACAGCATCAGATTTCAGTTGTACAACATCCAGTAAAGTCAATAGGAGATGTATAGCTGAAACTCAGGGCAACTCTTCCAGTGTAAATCAGCTGGGCGCCCTACAAATTCACCTCTTTGGTTAGATGGGAACAGCTACTGAATTTTCTGACTTATGCTGTTAAAAGTGCTTGTGCTCAGGATTTTTGTCGCTCATTCATTTATTGCTCTCCTCCTCCTGCCCCTGTTAGACACACAGGGCCCAGAAAAAAAATTAACGATACTTTTCCAGTAATGTCTTACGCTACTTTACATGCTACTTCTATGCTTCTGCATTTCCAACTTATTATGTCTTGGGAAATAGCTTGACTGAGAGAAGATTGTGTTCATGAAATGGAGTAACATATAAAGAAGTGGTTGTCATGAATAGTGTAGTTTATGTAGATTGCAGCTCTTCAAGCTTTCAATGTCAACCCAGATTAGAGTGCTATTAACTTAATATAACAAAAAGAGAACTATCGGAATTGCAGCAAAATATTAACATTCTGAAACACATTAACAGGTAACCCATAGCACTTTGTGTCTGCACGAATAGTATCTTTAAGTGTTTTATTGGTAACAGAAGAGAGGAGAGGCACAGAAAATGGCATTAGTTTTCAAACTGGCTAGTGCTTTTAATTCACATTTCTCGTTGGTATCAGCTATCACAAAAAAAGAGTGAAAAAGAGAGACGGATGCACATCTGGAGGAGAGTATTTGAACAGGAGCGGTACATGGGATTATATTATTTTGCCATTGGTCTCATATGCTGCACCTCAAGCATGTGCTATGTGTTTGGTTCCAAAAAAGATGTTGTTGGCATACATGGTACATAGCAGGATGTGAATGTAGTGTGTGTAAACGTGCAGCTCATGTGAAATTCAAATATGAGCTTGGGAAGAGGGGCCTTCTTGCTGATAAATCACAGATATATCAAAATTCTGAGATCAGCTATGGTTTCCACTGATGCTTCACTGGTTACCATTTTACTGAGCACTGATAATTACAGCTAAGAGGTGGTATAAAGGAGAGATGGTATAAAGGATAATATCTTGCTGGTGTCAGTGACAACCACTTGTCTAACCCTCCACTGTTTTTATTTTCATAACCATGCCTTTATTTCTGCCAATGGCACATACTGCAGTGATACCATGACTGCATTCAGCCAGAGTTGATTGGCCAGTGCTGTAATGTCATGTTTGGCTATACTGCCTTTCAGAGCTAACTTCCACCTTTGGATTATTGATTTACCCGAACGTCCTGTAGCCAAGGCAGATAGCTACAGGGCATTTGTGCACAAGCTGGTAAAGATGAGTATTTTGAGACACACCCAAATTTCCTGTAAAGCAGTGTTCTCATAAAACATTGTACGAAGAACAAAAGTTCACCTTGCATATTAGTCTGTGTCCGGTAGAAAGGGTGACAGAGCCATGGTGGGTATGTCCACACTGCAGTTAGACAACCAAAGCTCTAGCCTGAGCCAAACATCTACACTGCAATTAAACAGCCTCTTAGCCCGAGTCAGCTGGCATGGGCCAGCCACAGGCTTTTAATTGCAGTGTAGACATACTATGAGTGCTCACCAAGGCACCGTGTGTGGGAACTTACATAGGCCCTATACCATTTGATGTAAGGATTGCTGTGGGGGTTAGTGTTCTTCTTACTGAATTCAGAAGCGAAAAAAAGAGTGATAACAGAGCACAAGGAGGTTGAAGTTGCTTCCTCCTTGTTTGAACATGTTCTGAATCCTTACCGAACTTTTCAGACAGAAACACCTGCCTGTCTTACTACTCTTTTTCCATGCTTTTTTGAGTTATGCATTTACCAAATGCTTAAGGAAACAGTCGACATATGTAGTGTAAAAAAGGGACTTGCTAAATATTAAAGAAGCATGTGCTTTTACTTCAACAGACTGCCACTCACACTTGTAACTAAAGCTTGTAGATGTGTTTGTAAACCCCATTCTAATTCCTATAAGTTGATAAGGTATTTTCTTTCTTGGAAACAATTAATTGTTCCTGGGACAATTCTTTGATATTGTGTGCTTTGGGTACTGTATGGCGTTCCTGGTACAGGAAACAAATGTGGTGGATGGGATTGAGTATGGACCCTTTCTCTTAGAGGCCGATGGTTTGAATGTAGACCAAAAGGGTGGTGACGGAAAATTGTCACCTTCCAATGATGGCTTTTGGATGGCCTAAGTAAAATGAGCTGCTGCTCAGAATCCAGTTCCCAGTGAACAGGTGTTCACATCCCAGATGGCATTACTTCACAGTGTGAGCAGAAAGACAAAGGATTTTAACGAACAAAGAGACTCTTCCCACATAGGAGACATTTCCTTTGGGTCAGGACTCAGCCATGTTCATGAGGCAGTGTACAGAAGTTTGTATTTCTGCAGCCCTGTTCAGTGGATAGATGGGGGACTTTGGTCTGCAGGGCTGTCAATCTGGGACCTTTCATGAACAATGATAATAATAAAAAAAGGCTGCAGTGAAAAGACTTGGGAAGCCTGTGAAAAGACAATGTTAGCATACCAGATTAATACATGCCCTTCAGTGACTGAGGATGCTGGTTTTCTTTTGTTTCCTTTGAGTCTGTTAAAAATACTCTACATCTACCGTAAATTAGAGAACATCCTTTCAGATTCATTAATGGCCTTGAGGACAGTACAGAAAAGTCCTAGCACAGCTAATTGGGTCAGGCTGAATGTGACAGTCGTGTGTCAGAAAAGGCCATGAGAAAACTCAAAAGACTGAGGATGGCTCCCAAACCACTTGGACAGCATAGTCTTTGTGAGCAGCAGGAAGATTGGGCATGGCCTTTTTTCCTCTCTTTCCGCCTCATAAAACGCCCAGAGAAGTTACATATGATTGTCAGCATCCCATTGCTGTGAAAATGAAGGTCCTCTAGAAATGTGCGCCTTTACTGGCTGTTACATAACCTTACAGTTGCATTCCTTTAAAAATGTGTGTTATGGATGTTTGTCTCACAGCAACTGGCAGCCCTTCTTGTTTGTGTAAATGTCAGATTCTATGTAGTTATTGACTGCACTGCTGGGCCTACGTGTCTCACCACTGTAGAGAAGTTGGCCTGGGGTGGTATACTGTGTAATGAAGCCTCTCTTCCAACTCCTCATGCCGATCAGGCTTTTTCTGCATTCTAAGACTGTGTGTAGATGAACATGAGTTTCCCCCTATTTTTTATTTATATAACTTTTTGGTAGACAGCCCTCGGGCAATCAGCATTTTGGGTTGGTTCTTCATGTTGCATAGCTGTTGCTCAACTACTTTTGTTTTTGAAATAAAAGGCATCAAGCACCATAACAGTAGAGAATTTCAGGCTTATTGTGATTTGTGTATGTGTGTGTTTTTGCACATGTGTATGTGTATGCATCTGTTCTGATCAGTTAGGAGCATAACCAGATGTGAATAAACATGGATGGCCACATGATTTGAAAGCTTCAGAAATCTCTGTGTGTATATGAAATACGCCTTTTGTGAATCTTTCTTTCTTTCTTTCTTTCTTTCTTTCTTTCTTTCTTTCTTTCTTTTCGAAATGTAATAATAGTCCATTGTAATTATCCCATAGCATGCTGTCCTTTGTCACAGGAGCACTGGATTTGTGTGAAAAACATGTCTGGTATAGTGCTCTAAGTTTTAACAGCCTGTTTGCTTTCCTCACCCCTTCTCTGGTGAGATGTGGAAGACATTTTCACCATATGTTTCATAATGGGCTAAATCTTACAAGGCAGTAGCAGAGTTTCTACCTGGATAGCTAGCGGTCTTCAGCTAGCCCTGCAGAATAGATACTGTGTTCTGTCGCAAAACCAGGCTGTTGAAACAGCTGCAAATTAATTTTTTTTTGCTAGCTCTTGTGTGGCTTTAAACATAAAGAAAAGGCAAAAGCACTTCATTGGATTTTAACTGTTTTTGCTCTAATGCTCTAATGTAAGGAGCTTTCATCAACATAAACACTGCAGTCAGTGTAGGTTTCTGTAAACTTTTCTACACTTAATGAAGACAGGGCTTTTTTCTTTTCTTTCTTTTCTTCTTTCTTTTTATCCCTTATTCTGCATTCTGCTGTGCTCAATGAGCATTTAATCCCTGCCCTTCTGTCTGTTGAGATATTATGTTTTTTTAATAGTGCTTGTTTATGACTAAGGTCAAAGACAGTATTTCAGAACAAAAATTAGAGTTAGTTCATAATTGAGTACATATGTATGTTACTGTTTATTTTTATAGTTTGCTAATTTATTTTTAAACAGCTCAGTTGAGCCAACATGTTTATAGCTCTGTTTATCACATGTCTTGCCAGTCGGAATGTTAAAAGGCACATGCTTTTCAATACTACAGAACCTAAGTTAAATTAGATAATACCATCAGGTAGCAATTTAATTACATTAATTGAATGTTTAGGCTGAAATGTAGTTTTGCAAAGGCTATAATGAAATACATTTAGCAGTGTCCATGTATAAATCTTGGCATTCAGATTGTTATTTGAATCTGCTGACAGAAATATGGAAATATATCAAGTGTTTCTGAAGGAGAAATGGGGGCATTCTTTCATCAGTGCTAAACACTGTCTTGGCAATTTAGTGGGTGCTTAGCATGGCCATCAGTATGACTTGATCATTAGTACTCTAAATAACAGTAACATAGTGCATGGAGGGAGTGAGATGTATGAAGTTGCCAGTGTATTCCAGGGGAATGTGGTTACTGCAGGGTAGCATATGTACCTTAGTTTTAGAGCAAAGGTTATTACACTCCAGATAGCCTAGACAACTGTGTCTTGGGTCCGGGCCAAAGATATTGAGAACAAAGTCTCATAATAATTTCATTGTTACCGTGTGTTCCCCATGCGCCTATCGGTTTGTTGCCTTGTCTAATGCTTAGATTGTAAGTTGTCTGAGGCAGAGACAATCTCTTTGCTGTGTTTCTGCAGAGCCTCATGCAGCGGGGCCTGGCCTCTCCAGGTAGTAACTGCCATACACATAATAAATAAAATCAAAGGAGCAAGAAATTAAATTTCAGTTTTTTAAAAAAACAAACCCAACATTTTGCCCACTAAAGCTTAGTATACGAGGTTCTAAAATACAAAGGTTGCGAAACTCATTAGCAACAGTTTCACTGTCAGGATTTAAGACCTGATCCCAAGCCCACTGAAATCGATTAGGTCCTTATTGAACAATGCGTTGTCTGCTGATGCTTCCCCTAAATGGCACCTGGCTTTTGCCCTCTGCTGCCCATAACAATTACAATCCAAACCAGACCTATGTGCTAACAGCCCTTTTCACAAAGGATTCCAGTAGGTCCTTGGAGTTTACTTGTGTACAAATATTGTTCAGGTTGTTTTTGGCGACTCCCTGGTTTTTTTGGGTGTACTGCTCCAGCTGTTTTTGCTAACTTCTGTAATTGGACTTTGCCTGAGCAGACAATCCTGAATCATTTAATGCAGAATTACACTTTACATATGTGACCTGGAGAGTTAAGCAGTCGCATAGCCTGATCCCATGCACTCGGTCACAAAGAGCCAGCCTACACCCATTGCCTGTGTGAAGAGACTGTTTGTACAGGCTAGGTGCAGCCTCAGGAGAAAAACAACCACCTGTATGGAGCGTTGATGGAAAGATAAGGGGTGGAGTGAGTGTGTGAGCTGGCACTGCACAGAAGGGCAGAAAGTTTCACATTAGCTGATGTGGATAAAATGTTTGTCCAGCTGAAACCAATCCCTCTTGGTTCTGTACCTGATGAGTGATTCCCCAAGGTGACAGCTGCTTCTCCGGATTTCACCTGTGAACCCTAACAAAGCATTGTATTCCTTCTGGTTGGTATTATCAGTGTAAGGCATCTGGGGGCCTGCAGTATAGACTGGAAAAGGAAACTTTGAAGAAGTGCTATATGCTTTTGCTCTTGTGTAAGTGTAAGGAGAGTGGGGGCTGTGAACCAACTGCCTAGCTGTAGAATTAATCCTCAGTGTAAACATTTTCAAATAATGCATTATCAGTAGAGAAAGGAAAACTGCTTCAGTTTGAAGTACAGTGCCCAAGAATTACAGCAATGGACTTGGTTAGGAAAGGACTGGAGAAACTGCTCTTTTAATGTTGTTTGTTTTTGCTATTACATGCAGCTGTACCATAGCTTCTGAATACACTGAATTCCAAGCAAAATATTAACAAAAGGGGAAGGAGGAATAATCTTCAACCAAGGCTGAACTTCTGTTGAAAGCAAGGCTGGATTATTTGTATTTTATTTTAAGACCTAGAGAACTGAGTGACAGTTTAGTTTCAAAGAAAATATTAATATAAATAAAAGAAGCAGGAGGTCATAGGTTGATTGTTATCACAGCACAAAGATAGATAAGGGTAAGCAGAGGAAGGTTACAGCTTATGTAACATTCTTGTGTCCAGATTGGTGCCCTGCATTACTTTGTAACCGAATACTGGGAAGGATGAAGTAGCAATTTAGAAAGGAAAAGGAGGGTCACAGGGAACTTTAGGAGATTATGTATCTGCACTCTGCTCCTCCATTCATCTTTCCAGAGAGCAGGATTGTTTTCTTTAGGAAGGAGCTGTTTAGAATTTAGAAATGGTGGGGCATTTTCTCCCACCAGAAAAATATGACTGAAGTTTCACTGGGCTCCTCTGTTGTACCCTGGCCCTGTGGCACAATTGCATCTGATTTTGAATAACACCTTTAAGGCCTTTCTGAATATGCTACTAAAACCCCAACAACAATCAAAGCCTGTACATCCTGCAGGCACATTGGAATATAGGCTGCAGGGCCGCCCAGAGGATTCAGGGGGCCTGGGGCAAAGCAATTTTGGGGGCCCCTTCCATAAAAAAATGGCAATACTATACAATACTATATTCTCATGGGGGCCCCTCTGGGGCCCGGCGCAAATTGCCCCACTTGCAAATTGCCCCCCCCCCCCACAGGCGGCCCTGGGAAAAATAAACTTTCTGCATCTTGGCACAAACCCAGTTTTGAGAAAACTTCTTTACAAGGTATCACTGGTTCTCAGCATCAGCTAGTGCTAAAAGGCACTAAAGCTCATTAAAAGGGTTGGACAAATATTTTCCGTCAACACTTTTTCTGTATCGAAAACTAGGGGTTTTTAAAAAGCAGAAAAAAAACACGGACAATGTCTGCTTTCCTTCAAAATTTGATGTGATTTTTTTAATTGAAAAGCTGAAATTTGTCTGCCAAAACCTGAATATGGTTTGGGGTTTCAGAAGTGTGTGGCCAAATATTTGCTGCTTGCTGTGTTTGATTGTTTAAAGAAACAATAAAAAAATTCTGCTTAAAAAAAATCCAAACCTTTTGAACCACCTCAGCTTGTGACCAAACATCTGAGCCCATCCAGTCAGAGATTTTTCCAGGTTTCTGATATTCTGCTGGCTTCCTTGACTCATATCTGTCTCCATAACTTTGGGTTCATTTAGGTTAGAACATAAGAACAGCCATACTGGGTCAAACCAAAGGTCCATCCAGCCCAGTATTCTGTCTACCGACAACGGCCAATGCCAAGTGCCTCAGAGGGAGTAAACCTAACAGGTAATGATCAAGTGATCTCTCTCCTGCCATCCTTCTCCATCCTTGGACAAACAGAGGCTAGGGACACCATTCCTTACCCATCCTGGCTAATAGCCATTAAGGGACTTAACCTTCCATGCATTTATCTGTTTCCTAGAGACTGGCTCCATGGGGTCCCTCACAAACTGGAGACGGTTACTGTGGGTTTGTCTTTAGTATAGCTTATGTACATACTCCACGAACTGAGCATTTGAGCTTGGTCCAGAATCTGGGATGAGCCTATGTTGTGAAAACAGAAATGCTCAAAATAGCACATGCATGTGAATGGACACAGGGTGCTAAAATTAAATTAACCCAGGAGTTCTCAAACTGGGGGTCGGCACCCCTCGGGGGTCACGAGATTATTACTGGGGGTTGCGAGCTGTCAGCCTCCACCTCAAACCCTGCTTTGCCTCCAGCATTTATAATAGTGTTAAATATAAAAAAAGTGTTTTTAATTTATAAGGGCGGAGAGTCACACTCAGAGGTTTGCTATGTGAAAGGGGTCACCAGTATAAAAGTTTGAGAACCACTGAATTAACCCCTCTGGAGCCTCAGGGAATGTGTGTGTGTGGGGGTCTCCCTTGGTAGGGTTGGGAAGGATATTCCTCTTCTCATGTGATCCCTCCCCCAGTGGCTAATTTTAAATGAAGCTACCTTCCCCTGCCATGAATCTCCCTATGGCACTGAAATTAAATATAGACTATAATTTGGCATTTGAGAAGTGAAAGGGATGGTAGCCCTAATGGAAAAGCCAACAGCTTTGCTCTTCTGCAAGCCTCAAACTGCTGAATGAGCTTTAGGGTAGGGAAGGCTGTGCCTCCCAAACAGCCTGGCCCTGCCCCCTATCTGACCCCTACCCACTTCCTGCCCCCCGACTGCTCCCTCAGAATCCCCAACCCATCCTGCTCCTTTTCCCTTCACCGTCTCCCAGAGACCCCACCACCACCACCCCGGGACCCCACCCCTGTTCCCTGTCCCCTGACTGCCCCGACCCCATCTAACCCCCACCCCGCACTGAGTCCTGACAGACCCCCAGAACGCCCACAATCCAACCCCCCCATTCCCTGTCCCCACCCAACCTCTGCCCCCTCCCTGTCCCCTGACTGTCCCTGGGACTTCCTGCCCCGCAGCCAAGCCCCCGGCCCCTTACCCCGGCTCCCCCCTCACGTGGAGCCTCAGCCCATCCAGGATCTTTCCTCGACAGAGGCAGTGTGGCTCCGGCGGGGCCCCTGAGCTCCCCCCGGCTCAGAGCCGCGTGGGGAGGGGGCGGGGCTGCGAGCTCCGGGCTGAGCGGAGGGAGCTGAGCTCAGGCCCCGCTGGAGCTCACAGCCCCGCCCCCTCCCCATGCGGCTCTGAGCGGGGCGGAGCTCAGGGGCCCCGCAGAAGCCACGCTGCTGCGCTGTACAGGGATGCTGCTGGATGCGCTGAGGCTCCGGGAGAGGGGCGGAGACTGGGTCGGGTCAGGGAGGGAGCCTCAGCCATTCTCATGGGGGCCCCTGCGGAGCCCGGGGCAAATTGCCCCACTTGCCCCTCCCCCCCCCCCCCGGGCGGCCCTGATAGGCTGTTTGTAAGGAGAACCCTACCAGTTCTTGTGCTCTGGTGGCACAAGCAAGGAGAAAAAGAAGTGATGCATGGAGATGGACGTTAGGATGTTTTCATCCCATTTGTGAGCCAAATTGCCATATATATGTTTACATTTGAAAGTGGGTTCCGAGGGATGTTTCTTCCATTTGGGTGTCTAGAATAATCAAATGATCATCATCTTCTCTTCTAAACTGGAGTGGCTGCTTTTTTCCTTTACCAAATCCACAAGTCTTCCAGGGCAAATCCTGCTCACTGCCACTCCTGAATCCTGTGCATCCATTGGAGGTCCTGAACTATAGTGGAAGCAGTATGATCTGTTGTCTTATAGCTGAGCAAGATGTGGGAATCCTGTATGAGAGGATCTGTACCCTCTACATGCCCCAGTGCACAACTTCAGAGGGACTCCCTTGCCTTATGATGCGGGTAGGACAGGGGTTACTATACAGATTCACCCTCATCTTGCTGTGAGGAAGCTGCAGTGAGGACTACTAGTGATGTGAGGCTGCAGTAGCTGGCCATGAGCTTTTCCTTCGTCTTTGTTCAGGAATCAGGATTTGACCCTATGGCTCTGTATATGCTTGGAAATAGCGCCAATTTCTGCCATCAGTATAGCTGCACCAGTGCAAACCACTCATGTGAAAAAGGAAGGAAGTTTGAACCAGTGGAGCCTATCACAGTTTCAAGCAGAGGTAAGCTCTGCTGACGCAAGTTGTGGGTTTACCGTGCCTACATGAGGGGTTTGCTCTAGTGTGGCTACACCCATGGCTGGAATCTGGGCTAACTCCAAGTGTAGACAAGGCTCATAAGAACAAAAAGGGATGTCACATTCCTTGTTACCATGAGCAGCAGGGATTAGCGAATACAGAAGGAATGCAATCAGAATATGTCTCAGAGCTGGGAAAGTTGTCAGTGTCTAGCCCCATGCATTGTTGGCAGTGGGTCTCACACTCTCCCTGGAAGTCCGCTGCTTGCATTTTGCCGCCACAGCACTGTTAATCAGTTTTGCCATGTGAACTGTATATACCCTACCCTGTGCCTAAGGGCTTGTCTACACTTGAAATTTAATGCAGATTAAAGCAAATTTAAAGTGCAATATCTGTTGCTGACCAGCCCCAGATGTGGATACTCTTATTCCAGAAAACAAGAGTGCCTTGTTCCTGCTTAGCTCCCTGCATTAAGTTAAATAGGACCAGGCACACTTGTTCAAGAATACATGGTCAGGAACAACTGTGTGTGTAGACAAGACCTGACATCTGCCTGCAGTCTTAAGTGATCATTCTGTGCCACAGAAGAAATAGTTCCTCATTTCTACTTTGATACCATAAGGTAAATTTCCAACCCTATCCCATCCCAGCTTTGAAACAAGGGAAAGGGTTCAGAATGCGGAATGTGTTCTTTTTGCCTTTAAAAATCAAGCTTCAGAATGTTTAAAAGCCTTATTGCGCTGAACATAACTATACAAAAGGGGAGCAGAAAAACAGTGAGAACACTGAGGTTCATAAAGAACCAGCAGCTCATCTATCATGACAACAGAAAGAGACAAGGATCAGTATTATTATAAACTACAATAAAACCTGCACCTCTTATTATAGTACAGATCATAGTGCTAGTGCCAGCTTCAGAGAGAGAGAGACTCTGTAGGCCCCAGCAACCACTTTACCACCAGTTTGGTGCATGGGATGGATATTTCCAAGCAACCCCCTCGCCACTCCTTTTATGCTTGCACATAGTGGGAACCTCAAACCCACTCGGAACCCATTTCCGCTGGCTTCACAGGTGGGTCTCCATCCTGCTCCCATTGAAGTCTACAAAAAACACCCTCCAATTTACTTCATTAGGACCAGGATGGTTGGGCCGCCCACCGCAAACTGGTTCTCACAATTGCTGCGTTGCACATTTTGAGAGGGTGGGAATTACCCCATTTCCCCAACTGGCTCTACTCATGAAGTGGGAATTTATGCCCTGAAGCAACTTCCACTCTCCTTGAGGCCCTCTTTGGAGGACTGTGCTGTGGGTGTATTCAGGGAGGCATTGAAGGCACTTTCAAATATGACTAGTGATTTTTGGTGCATTTGTGGGTGGCTCAACTTGAGACAGTTTAAAAGGGCCCAATTTTCAGAGAGTGGGTGCCCAGGAAATCAGGCTCCTTTAGAATATATCAGCTAGGACTTCTTCAGAAATGAAAGCACCCAAAATCTCTAATTTCTTTGGAAAAGAAATTGGACCATACAATCTCTCTCCTGTAGACTAACTCCTGACCCCTTTTTTAGCCATGCAGGAAAGCTGTGCATTGTGATGGACCTAACTGAGTGGCACGGTGCCCCGTTGCACTCTACTAAAAAAAATCTTAGCAGGTGCCTACCAAGCATGTGCAGAAGGATTTGTTTTCCATTACTTACAGCATTTTGATTTTTAGGATTTTTTCAAACCTATCGAAGTCCCTGCACCCCAGTCTGAATGATTTACATGCAAAGTATGGAGGGTTATTGTTCAGTCATTTTTGAGTAATTGGTGAGTAAAAGTCTAAATCCGTTGAAAATGTGCCCCCCTCCTCCCATTCTCCATTCAGTTGAAAAATACTGATTTTTCTCATTCTTTATAAGAATTTGACTGCTGGCCTGAGACCAACCCAGGAGAGTTTCTGTTGCAAAGGAGAATTTTTCAAAATGTTATGAGCACTGCTGGAAATGAAGGGTTATAATGAAAGTCTCAGCAAAAATTTAGGTTATCACAGCCACTGCCAAGCGATCACCATAATGCAGGATACTTGTTACTCAGCTATGGGATTCCCAATGCGTAGGAATAATTCCCAGCTTGTTGGGCTCAGGAGCGTAACCTCTCTCAAATGCATAAATCAAGAAGATGAAATGGATCCAGTGATCTATAGGAGGTTGTGAAGCATCATCCCAGTGATGAAGGATTATTTTAATGACTAAGGTTAACAGTATATCTAATAGCTTTTTGGTATGAGCACTGCATATTCAGTGCACATTGATTATTTTAAAATGATCAGTCACATGCTGAAAACTATTTTAGTTATTAATTTGAGAGAAGGGTGCAGGATTATGAGTCAGAGTACCAGTTGGCACCTGACACAGAGCCCTTACTCCGCAGCTGATCCCATTCACTTTACTGTGATCAAGAGCATTGCAGTCTGGACCATGATCAACAACAACTGGTATTATACAGAGCAGGTTTATGCATCCTTACTGGAGGCCACAATGCTTTGTGCAATCAAAGACATGAAGATTAGAGCATAGATGCAGATATACATGAGTCGATTCAGGAATGTTCTTCCAAACTTTATTTCATCAGTGTGATCAGAGTATGCCAAGATCTATTTCCCAATCTTTTGTAGTCCTATTAAAGGACCTGCAGATACAAAGGTACATTTCCTTTATAGTAATGAGGCAACTTGACTTCTTAGTCATGAGGAGTTTGACAGACTTGGAAGATCCTGGGAGGATAGGAAATTGCTTAATTTGCTTAGTATGCAATATTCTTAATTTTCAACTATTTGAACAACTGACTGCTGGGACAATCATCATTATTTTATACATCCCCAAAGTTAAGATGTTTCCTGCTGAAATGAGATATGAGCTAAATTAACTATGAACTCAGAAGACAAAACGAGATTATCATGTGTGTCCATCTGATCATAAAAATAAGAATTAAAAACAAACCCCTGAATCTGAATACATCAAAAAATGTTTCCCATGGGAGCAGGCAGGTGGGAAGAAGAGCCCCATTGTCTAGTGTTTATGTCATAGGATTGGGAGCTAGGAACTCCTGGCGTTCTGATCCCTGCCCTGTCCATGAATTCATTTGTTGCCACTTAGGGCCAGATTCTGGTCCCCTCATGTTGAGAAGCACCTTACTTCATGAACAATCCCTTTGACTTCAATGGGACTGCTCAATGGACGAGTGATAGGATCTCATCCTTAATGGCTTTCTTTATCAATCACTCCCTTCGGAACCTGGTGAAAATACTATATATTTATTTTATCTGTTTCACAGACGTGTTTTGAAATATAGAGACAGATTGTGTTACCCTCCCTCACACTGGGTAGCATCTTACTCTCTGAGTAGTCTCATGAAGTTTATGGGACTCTTTGTTTAGTAAGGGGCTGCCCCATGTAAGGAATCAGAAACTGTCCCTTCATTAGTTAGGGATGGATATGGCAATCCTTACACTGAGCTGGATTTTAAACCCCCTTAATCATGCTGTGGAGCACTTACTCACATGAGTAGCCCCACTGATTTCAATGGAGGCTACTGGTGTGATCAAGCAGCTTGTTCAAGAGGTTTGCAGTCTGGCCCGCTGAGTAGCAAATAGCGTCAGTGAAATCAGTGGTGCTACCGATAGAGCAAGATGCTTCCTAACATGTCAGGATGGTGGGATCTGGCATTTAGTATTTGCACAGCACTTTGAAGATGTCACCAGGGCATTCTTCATCTTCTGGAACAAAAGTGACTTATTACTTTTAGAAAACAGTGTACAACACAGACAGAGAAATATTTGGATTTATGTAGTAAGGAAAATGTGTATGAATATTAAAAAGTCTTTCTCCCTCTTCCCAGGCCTGGAGAAAATGTAAAATTCAATCTGAATATATTTTCTTGTTTAAAAAAAAATTCTGGGCTATAAAACACAATACTAATTTATGAAGGCTGAGAGCTGCATGAGTGAGAATATTTAATTACAGCTGCAAAGTACAAACATTTCCTAGCAAGCATTCATTGTATTAATAATAATTAATTAATTCCTGGGCTAAGATGTACTTCCTGCACATGTTCTTTTAGTAGGCTTGGAAATTTGATTCCAATTTTAATTTTATTTTGCTGACAGCTACCTAGAAGTGTAAGGATGTTAGAGGACTTAGTCTGTTTACATAAACAGAGGCTTTATGTTACACTGTATAGATCATTACGTTGGGTTTGCATAATTTCATTTAGCAGGCTTCCACAAACTGAGGCAATGACTTTAAGCAAATCAGCTGATTTAGAGGGACTTGGTATCTGATTGTTACAGTGATAAGTGTCTGTACAAATATTTATACAATTCTGATAGTCTTTTGAATTGCATTATTACAACACAAAAAGCTGTCAGATTTCCAGGGTTTCTGGTAGGCATGTTTCTTAATGGTGTTGGAAGCGTATTTTTATTGCATGTTGCAAATTCCACCTGGTCCCACCACCCATTGTTGTCTTGTTAGCCTGAGATCTGACCCATCATGTAAATTGCTCAGCAGAGGCTCGATCTAAAACCAAATGCAGTCAATGGGAGTCTTCTGATTGGAAGCTTTTTGTATCAGGGCTTTGGATCAGGCCCCAAAACAGAATATTACCATGTCTTTCGAAAACAAGGATATTCCTGGGTGATGTTAAAACAACCTCTCTGTCCTGTCTGGGTATGTGTTTGTGGAGGAGGTCAAGTCTGGACAGTTTAGGGGTGAGACATAGGATACAAATCATCTCTGCTCTGACCCTATGGAAGTAATCCACAAAGCTAATACACACTTGCCAGTGTTGTCAGCTCCTATGATTTTGTCATTATTCTTGTGATATTTTTTGCTCCAGCACATGGAGTCATGGGATTACATGAGAATCTCAGATTCATTTTTAAAAAAAAATAAAGTTTCTAGCCTTCATGGTTGCAGAGTAAAGCTCGAAAATGTGATTCAGGAGCAGCTTAAAGGCTGAAAAATGAGAAGGCAAATAACAAGAATCCAAAAGGAATTATTTTTTAAAAAATCTCATGATTTTTAAGCCAATCTCACAATATTTTTGGCTCTAACGTGATTTTTGAACACCTGGGGTTGGTGATTCTGAGGTCTATTGTTCTTCCAGTTGGTCCCAGCAGGCAGCTGCTGCCAGGGAGCCCAGGAGTTAGGGGAAAGTCTGCAGGGAGCTGGACCTAGTGCAGAAGCAAAAGGTCTACACACAGCCCTGGTCTCACACAGATCCACCGGGTTTGGAGAGTCCCCTTTTCATCTCTCTCCCTGCCGTCCAATAGGATTGCATGGGTTGGGGTGTGTGTGGTTTTCTCCCTCTGAGGGATTTTCCACAGGAGAGGATGATCTGCCCTCTCTCACTAGGAATATTTACAGCAGGCCTGATCCGGAAAGCCTTTCTCAGGCAAAACTCCTGTTGTCCCCGATTCTCTTCCTTTACAGCATCTTAGCACCAGCATGACTCCACTGACTCCAGCTGAGTTTCTCCTGATTTACAGAAATGTAAATGGGAGAAGAATAAGGCACAGTGCAAGCTTTGCCTGGCTCAAGGCTTCAGGACCCTTTTTTTATCTTAAGCAAAGCTTTGATCCAGCTGTTTATTCCTCACTTCAAATGAAAATGCTGTCTGTGGCATCAAAAATGTTACCACAGCAACTAATTGTCATGTCACAGAGGGGTATGGGTTAGACTCTGCTTGCAGTGACAACAGAGTAAATCCAGAGTAACTTCACTGAGTTAGTCCAGATTTACAGCTATGTAACTGAGAGCAGAATCTGGCCCTGGGAGGCTGATTCTCATCTCATATGTATCAGTTTTATACCAGTGTAAGCCAATCGACTGCAGTAAAGTTGCTCGTAATTTAGATTGGTATGAGACCGGCACCTGACCTTTGGCTTTGGGTGTGGAATAGCAGCAGAAGCACGTAAGTTGCTAAGGATAAAGATCCTGTTTTCCAAGCAATCAAAACCAGAATGATAAATATGCAAAAAGAAAGTTAACAGAGCATCAACATTTACCCTAAAACAAATGTTTTCCAAATTTTTCCATGAGGCATTGTTGGGTGTTTAACTCTTTCTCTTGAGTGTTGTGCATGTCCATCACTGTATGGCTTGAAACGGATAAAAGTACTCAAGCTTTCTAATCTAAATTTTGTGTTTTAGCAGGACAATGTAAAATCAGAGATACAGGACTTTCCTTATGGAAGTCTGGAGTACATTTTTTTTATGTACTGCCCTGAGAGCAGTTCATGTGCTTTCTGAGTATCCGATCCAACAAGCCAATGCCCTAATTTCTGATTAAGACTCTTTTTGCCCAGAGAAGGATAGATCCCATTATATACACATGTAGGACTTCTCTAGAATTTCCTTCTAGTAAAATATCAATATTTAATATTTTTGAAAATGTAATTTAAATATGTATTGCACTTACCTCAGTTTTGGCCTCCTAGAGTGGTGTCCTAGATTTCAGGTTCATTGGCCACAGCTCCAACAAACTTTATTCTAAATAGCACAGAACTGCCCGCTGTCTGGAGGAGACGGGCCACTGAGTGGGATCCATTTATATACAGTGAATTCAAAAACAGTGGGCCGTTCATGCCACGCCACCCAGTTAAGGTTGCCAACCCTCCAGGATTGTCCAGGAGTCTCCAGGAATTAAACATTAATCTTTAATTAAAGATTGTCATGTGAGGAAACCTCCAGGAATTCATCCAATGAAAGTTGGCACCCCTACACCCAGTGCTGGGATTCCCATCAGCTGTCACAAAGGAAACTAAGCAGTCGGCTAGCTCAGTACTTGAGTGGGAGACCGATGGAAGAAGTGGCGCTGCTGAGTCAGTAAGATGGCGTTCTCCTTTGAGTCAGTGCTGCCCCCGTGCCCCAGCAATGCCATCTTTCAGATAAGATATAAAACCAAGGTTCTGACAATTTATGGGAATTAGCAGGGACAGTCTTTTTGTTCTGTGTTCGTACAGTGGCTAGCATAATGGTCTCCTGGTTCCTGGCAGGGGCTCCTAGAGGCTATTATAATACATAATAATAATAACAACCCCATGGCATGTCTAGGTAAGGCAGATGAGTTAACCCTGTTATCCTGGTCATATTTTAACATGGGGAGCTAAATTTTTCTTGCAATTTCAATTGGATACATTATTCTACCCAAAACTACCTAATTCTTCCCTAAAATGTGGATTGCTGCTGAGCACCATTGAACTCCTGCTATATTCCATCCTAGATGTGGCTGCATTTTGTCAGTGGGTAAAGTAATTCCTACATATCCAGAACTCTCAGGGATGTTGTGGGGCTTAGCTATCATTTGTACAGAGCTTTTAGAGACTCTGTAGAGGAGCAAATTGTTAGGATTGACTTTAAAGAAATTTTGGGGCCGTGCCAAAAAGAGCGTAACTGACAGAAATCGCTGCA
The DNA here is from genome assembly GCF_020497125.1 of Mauremys mutica. Taxonomy (NCBI): domain Eukaryota; kingdom Metazoa; phylum Chordata; order Testudines; family Geoemydidae; genus Mauremys; species Mauremys mutica. The sequence goes on along the minus strand of NC_059074.1, from coordinate 189,758,992 downwards.
CACATACTCCTGGCTGCGCTGCAAGTGGGAACGGGAGTGGAATCTGCTGTCTGACTTATGGCAGCAAACAATAATTCCCAATGGTAATTTTCAAATACTACAATCCCTTGTGTTTTTGAGGGATCTGGTAGATGTAGAACCAAAAATGTACTCCGTTTACAGCCCAGGTCTGGTTGCGTTTGCTGAATGTGGGGACTGTGTGCCTTCTAGCTGGAGTTTACAGGCTTGGGCCAGGATGCCATCTCTTGCAGCTATTGTCTCTTTAACCATCTGCAGTAACAGAGGAGTTGGCCTATTGGTCTGTGAGTATGAAGTAAAGCAGGGTACTACTTCTGTATATAAAGTACCAAATTAAAAAAGTTGTCACTATAAAACTGGAGCATCAATCACCAGCATCAGGGTTCTTTAAGAGCTCAGCTTTAGAAAAGATTGTGAGGGGAGGCAGGGCACATGGCTACCTTAAAATGTAGGATTATGGTGGCACAAGGAGTTTGCATATTGGTTACACTTGTTTCTGTACAGTCGGTTGTAATGCTACAGGTCTGATCCTGAAACGTGCAACCGCAGCTCCTGCGGAAGTGAATAGGAACGACAAGTGTTCACAGCCTCACTGGATCAGGCATAATGGGGCAGATCCTCAGCTGGTGTAAATTGTCATAGCTCCATTGACTTCGGTTTCGCTCTAGCCTGTATTTTAGCCATTTGTGAAGCTCTGAATGCTCTATCAGGAGCATTCTGTCTATTCTTTCCTCTACACTGAGGGATGTGGATTTTACACATCGCCTCTATCTTTAGAATACTTCCGGGGACCTAAAACAGCACTGAACTTCATGGGGGTTGAAATCTAGATCTCTATTTTGCAGCTTGCCCTGAACCCTAGCAATAAGATACTCAGATCCTACTGGAGTTCTTATTTCTACAGAGAAATACACATTTCTGTCTCATCAAAATAAAATATTGAGAAAGAGGAAAGGATTGGTGCAAATAATTATTTGCCCTCTTTCTTGTAAATCATGATAGCCCTTTCGATAGCTAGAGCTGGTTGCTCAGACGAAGCGGTTGACTGGCAGCAAGCTGCATCTGTCTTTGAACTGGTTTGGGCTTCAGGACCAGGGCAGCTCTAGCCTGCCACCATTTTGACACTGAGGAGCTACTAGGGTGACCAGAGAGCAAATATGAAAAATCGGGACAGGGTATGAGGGCTAATAGGAGCCTATATAAGAAAAACACCCCAAAATTGGGACTGTCTCTATAAAATCGGAACATCTGGTCACCCTAGGAGCTACCAATGCACTGCTTTCCCTGACCAGGGTCCCAGCCTGTGGTGTGTGTGCGTGAGGGACACAAATGTGTGTATAAGCATGGCTTATTACTGTGAGGGAGAGTTTGCAAACCCCACTCAGATTTTTGACACTATATGGTATATTAAATACCATTTGAAGCACTGGCAATGAAATGTTAAATCAAGTTTAGGAAATTGTCCTCTAATCGCAATGGAAGCCTCTCCCAGTGAAGTCATGTTTCTGATCTGGTGGGTTGGGAGGAAGCCTGGGAGCCAAGAACTCCTCAGTTCTAAGGCTGGTTCTGCCATTAATTCCAGGTCTCATTTTCCCTATCTGTAAAGTGGGGACCCTAACATTTACATTGACTTTGGGAGGATTGATTAGTTAATTGTGTGATGTGCTGGGTAAGTGCTAAGTATGTTCATTTCAAAAGGAATTCAATTATACCCAAGTTTATTACAAGTAGGTTCCACTAGAAACTCCTAAAAGTGAATATGTAAATACTTTGATACATCTAGGGCCCAGTCTTGCTCACATTGAAGTCAATGGAAAGCCCACAATGAGCACATAGAAAACAGAATATTCATTTTCTTTGAATAAGAGACAAGTAATTCTTGTTTGAAAGTAAGCCAGAGTTACTTTGTCTAGCAACTAGGAAACCAGATTATTGTACTGCACAGAGAAATTAGCCCTTCGTTTTTGCTGTGAATAATTAGACAGCACACACTTCAGATCCCGTTAATACGGTTGCTAGAAGCAGTCTGACTCCAACACATTTAGCTTTTGCTCCACTGAATGCCTATTAGACCTCCACAGTCACTAGAGCAGGATCCATATACAGATGACGTGTTGCACTTTCCATAAAATCTTGGTTTTCTGTGCTTCAGAAAATTATTTTGGTGTAAATGACCTGTTTACTAAAGGGTGGAAAAAAACAATGTGATCATTCCTGTTGCTTCGGAATTTTTTAAAATGACACTTTCTGTGGGATTGGCTTATACATTCTGTCACTATCAAACTGTCCTGTCATCTCTGGCAATATGCAGTGCTGGCTGCTACCCTTTTAAAACACAGGTTATTGTTAAGTGCGTTGCCTAAACATTGCAGATGTCACATTACTGAAAGTAATGAACATTTAAATGTCTGTTTATTAACGGGTAAGATTGTCAGGCTCACATACAATATATATTAGCTGGAATATGTGACTGGTTTTCAACTGTACTTATCAAGGGTGTGTACCGGCTGTCTAAAGGAGGGTGTTTCTTCTAATCAGTAACTTAACATGCTAATATATCACACACACACACACACACACATACACAGACTCTTCTTTTTCCTATCAGTTACTTCAGTCAGGTACAGGAAAAGGAGCTATTTGAGAGAAAGCTGGAAAGGTTAAAAAAAAACAAAGAACATTTTATTCAGAAAGGAAGATACTGGCCTATCTTTTATCAATTATATTTTTAGGGCTTTTTGGTTCATGGTATTCTCTCAATTGTCCCCTGGATTGTCCTTATTAATCTTCCATCTTGTACAGTAGTAACACCAACCGATTAGGACAGAATTAATCAGCCACCATATTACCTACCAATCAATTTAGCCCAACAAGCTATTTCTGAATCCAGCAAAGGCTTCTGCTTTTTACATTGATAGGAACTAATCTCTTTGCTTCAGTTTTGACACTTCTGGGAAATGTGTTTATTTTTTGAATCCACAAAGGTTTCCATTTTGAAGTAACATGAACCCTGTTTTGAAACTACTCCCTCCCCTCTATGCACATAGTAGGCCAAATCCTTCCCAATAAATTGGGAGTAACTTCACTGACATCTGTAACTGAGAGCAGAATTTGGCCTTGTGAGCTCACCAGTTCTATGCAATTAGATTAGAATTTGGGGGAATGGTGTTCACCACCAAATAAACAATGCTGACTGTCTGCAGTCAAGTCCCAAAACAATGCAGATACCACACACTGGATTGTTACTAGCTCTATTTAACAGCATCTATTCCACTTATTGAACTAGATAATAAACATGGTTCTAAGAGAATTTTTTTTGTGGTGGGGTACAAAGCATGCAGTGAATAGGGAGATCAGACACCATTGTTTGGCAAGAATGCAAGTTCCAGAGGAGAACGCTCCTCTGTTTGGATTTGAAATTGTCAGAACATCAATTCAGCCTCCTTTGCAGTACTTCCTCCTATAGCCGGTGTTTTGTTTTGGAACAAGTGTTGGTCAAACAAGCTTTTGTTTGTGGTCAGTCACTTGGCACACAACAAAACTTCTGGTGTGGGACAATGAGGAAGCTGTTTTAGTGGCGGACAGGGGCAGCTGTGATGCTACTAAAAAGGAATACTGATGTAAAGAGGGTGCATTGAGCTTTGGAGAAGAAATAATATGGTAGAAATTGATTAGAAGAATCTTTAAAATCCAAATACTGTAGTTACATTAGAAATATGTTTGAGGCTTCTTTTAATTCAGCTGCCCTCCCTCTCTAACATCCCTTCCTGGGTACATATAATTTTGTATTTCTTTCTTTCAAGGTAACTGTTCTTTATTTGATGCTCTGGTTCTATTTTAATTCCCTCCTTTAAGATAGAGCTAGTTTGACAAAATATTTGTAATAGAATATTTAGGGTGTCTTCCATGTGCAGAAGTAAACTATTTGTGGCCATAACATAGTTTAAAAGGAATTGTATAAGTGATACTGACTTCTTTGTCAGCAAAAAACAAAGCAAAAAGTGTTCATAGATTACATTACCTAAATGACATTACATACGTATGTCCTTTCTTTCACATTTCCTGTAATCCTGTTATGGTGTTGTCCCATTACCTCAAGCACTGTCATCTTTAAACGCTGTCAAATCTTAACTGGATTGCCAAGGACATAAGAAAAGAAACTAGGTGAACCTGATGGCAATTTCAAGCACACCATATATACAATCCCCTCCCCCCCCAATGGTGTATTTTCAGAGAAATCATTCAGGTAAAATGATGACTGAAGTACCTTTTGCATTCTGTACTGAAACACATACAGTACCTTTTTATGTTCTGCAGGACACATCTCAAAAAAGAAGTATAAGATTATTTGTAAACAGTCAAAGTGATAACTGTTTTCTGGGATTAATTTGATGGGCCTAATTCTCCACTGCTTTGCTCCTCAGGCCTGATTCTCCTCTGCTATGTACCTTGTGCAGTTATTTCACCTGTACCAGTCATTTCACCACCTCTTAACAAATCAGTAAGATACACGACGGTTTTCCTCATCTGTAAATGGACTAGCTAAGGTGCAAGGCAGTGGAGAAACAGGTCCAATATAAGCAGCAGCAGGAACAAATGCTTGCTGAAAAATTACCATTTCATACTCTCTTTTAGGAAAATTTGGGATGATGCGGGCTCTCGTGCTTTGCACCATTGAAGTCAGTGGGAGTTTTGCTATTGAATGCAGTGGAAGCAAGATCAGGGTTTGTTGCGGGGGACTGGGAGTTGACTTCTGTGTTCTAATCCCAGCTATGCCACTGAGTCATTGTGTGATCTTGGGTAAATCACTTAATGTCTCTGTGCCTCTACAGAATGAGGAGAGCACTACTTACCTGGCTATTTTGAGTCTTAATTAAAGAACATTTGTAAAGCACTTTGAGGTACTTGGATTTAAGGCGCGATGAAGGACAAATTCTCAGTATTAATGTTGTTACTGATTTATTATATTATTACTAAAATAATGTTGGACACCACGAAAGAACCACAGATGTAATGTTGTAGTTTTTCAGTAGCTATAGTTGCAGCAGTAGACAGGCAAATGGTGGAATTAAAACTAAGCCACCTATTTTAGAAATGTTCACTACTCTTAAACTCGGGGAATGGAGAAATGGTATGTTGAAGGGATTGTCTGTTTATCGTGGCAGTCCATATTGTAAGGTTTATAGGAATAGCAATGATAGTAAGCTTTCAGGTATCATTTTCTTATATGCACATGCAGTGTCTAGCTCAATGGGGCCCTGATCCTTGACTGGGGCTTCTAGGTACTACTGCCATGCAAATAAATACAAATAATAATAATTAATAATAACCTGAAGAATTCACTTTAGATGGAAAGCTGGCCCTGGTGAAGTTATTGACTTCATTGGGGACCAGGGGTTTCTCAATTATCTCTGATCTGATTATGTAGTGTATCACAAGGATATTCCCAGACAGCAGTGTTACCTCTGGGAATGTATTCTCCATTAGGAAAGACAGCTCCCCAGTTTCACTTGCATCCGAAGAAGTGGGTATTCACCCACAAAAGCTCATGCTGCAAAACGTCAGTTAGTCTATAAGGTGCCACAGGATTCTTTGCTGCTTTTACAGATCCAGACTAACACGGCTACCCCTCTGATACTAGTTTCCATATAGGTAGCCAGAAAGTCACTGTACAGAGTATTAGCCTTATACTCTTTTTCTACATATTACATTGGTGACTTTCTACATTTTAAATGCCAGACAAGACTGTCAGCTTCAGCCCTGCACTAAGTGGGTGAAATTCCACTGAAGTCAGTGGACTGCCCCTGTTTATCAGGGCAGCTCCCAGGATGGGGTAGGAGGTGGGGGTACAGAATACAGATAGGACATTTGTCCCAAGCCTGGTTTTTGATGGGGTCTTGCAGTGTCCTCATGCGGTCTGTGTTTTTGGATGGAAAGCAGGCTGTCTCTTACTGTTGGCTCACAGACTTCCCTGACCCTAGGACAGCCCTGGCTTTCCCTCTCCAGGGCCTATGGGACGGCAGGTTACAATCCCTCCAGGTAGCTGCAGGAAGAACCCCTCTCCCTCCATACTCCATTCAGTCTGAGTGGTCTAGGAGGGTTGTGTGTTTTGTTGAGCCAGGCGTGAGTGAGAGGTTGAGGGGGGCATGCCAGGCACATGTATGTGGGAGAGAGGTGGTGTGATGAAGTATGTGTGGGGGTGTGTGTGAATAAACAGTGTTGGGAGTGTGTGTGAGGGGGCTTCCAGGGGTGAGTGGTGTGTGAGTGTCTGAGGAGGGTTGTGAATGGAACACGTGCAGTGTGGGGAGCACTGAATGAACTGTGTGTAGGGGGTGTACCAGGTGTTTGGATTCTGTGTGTATGTCCTGCGTGGGGATGCTTATTTGTGGTTGTGTGGGAGGAGCCTGGGAGGCATCAACCTGGGCTGGATTTGCTGTGAGACATGAAGGGGGTAGAGAATGAATGAAATGTCAAAAGGAGGCAAAAAAGCATAAACCTACTGCTGCAGGGGACACTGATACACTTTGTCTTTTTTTGGTGCAGAATATATACCGCCTGTAGTATGACAGAGACAGCCAGGCCGGCCGACAGAGGGTTGCGGGGGAGGAAGGGGCAAAGGGTGCAATTGCCCAGGGCCCTGCCCAATTTAAAAAAGGGGCCTGTACTTCATCGGCTGCCACTGGGAGCCCCTGGCCCTTAATCGCCCGGGTGGGCCAATGAGCTCCTAGGCATGCACGACCGCTCCAGGCCTCGTGGGCCAGCGTAATTTGCTAGCACGGTCAGTCCCGGAAGTGACAAATTTGTCACTTCCACCCTGAGCCTCGCATCCCCATAGGGATGGCCCTGGCCCTGTAGCCCGGAATTGCTGTCAGCGGTCCTGGAGACAGCTAAAGATATGCCAAATAGAGGTGACCCAGTGTTATGAGAGATACAGTTACAGGGTTTTCTCTCTTAACTTTTCTTACCATGGCTGTTTGTAATTAGGGCTAATCCTCCCTTGTAAGCTTCTCTTTCTGGGATACTCTCCATGCAGGCATATAGCAGAGGTTCAGCCCTGCCCAAGCTGCAGATTCCAGAGATACCTGTGGACCTTTGCCTCTGTTCTTTCACTAGACACCCCAATGCCCTGTGGTCCCTGTGCAATGCAGCTCCTTAAGGACTTGGAACCCTTGGGTGAAGCCAAGGAGAGGCTTCTCTGAAGCCAGTGGAAGGAGGTGCCACTCTCTCTTCGTCCTCCGACTGAGTTCCGTAGATGTAGGCTCTCTTTGCTAGCATAAGTGGAGGGGGGAATGAGGCCTTCATTTCCGTTGTCAGTGTATTTGTAAGGTAAAAAGGTGGTGGAGGTGGCAGGGAGCCAGGAGGAGAAATCTCTCCTGGGTGCACAAGAACTATTCTTTACTGAGCGCCAGCAGCACTTAAATAGCCCAATACAAGATGTGAGGTGCAGATTCTGATGCCCTTACTCTCATTGAGTAGCATCTTCATCTTCAAATTGTCCTGCTGGAATCAATGGAGCTGCTCATGGAATAAGGTGATATTCAACTTGAATAGGAGTATTGTAACATGGGACAGTGGATAACATGAAAGACTGTACAATTAATCTGTCTATGTTTTTGTTTTCTGATACTACCTATCACTGGTATGTAAGTGCTGGCAATTAATAACAACATAAGAAGGGCCATACTGGGTCAAACCAAAGGTCCATCTAGCCCAGTATCCTCTCTTCTGACAGTGGCCAGTGCCAGGTGCCCCAGAGGGAATGAACAGAACAGGGAATCATCAAGTGATCCATCCCTTGTCGCCCATTCCCAGCTTCTGGCAAACAGAGGTTAGGGACACCATCCCTGCCCATCCTGGCTAATAGCAATTGATGGACCTATCCTCCATGAATCTATCTAGCTCCCTTTTGAACCCTGTTAGAGTATTGGCCTTCACAACACCATCTGGCAAGGAGTTCCAGAGGTTGACAGTGCGTTGTGTGAAAAAATACTTTCTTGTGCTGGTTTTAAACCCGCTGCCTATTAATTTCATTTGGTGACCCCTAGTTCTTGTGTTATGAGGAGTAAATAACACTTCCTTATTTACTTTCTCCACACCAGTCATGATTTTATAGAACTCTGTTATATCCCCCCTTAGTCGTCTCTTTTCCAAGCTGAAAAGTTCCAGTCTTATTAATCTCTCCTCATGGAAGCTGTTCCATAACCCTAATAATTTTGTTGCCCTTTTCTGAACCTTTTCTAATCCCAATATATCTTTTTTGAGATGGGGCAACCATATTTGCATGCAGTATTCAAGATGTGGGTGTACCATGTATTTATATAGAGGCAATATGATGTCTTCTGTCTTATTATCTATCCCTTTCTTAATGATTCCCAACATTCTGTTTGCTTTTTTGACTGCCGCTGTACACTGAGTGGATGTTTTCGAAGAACTGTCTACAATGACTCCAAGATCTCTTTCTTGAGTGGTAACGGCTAATTTAGACTACATCATTTTATATGTATAGTTGGGATTGTTTTCCAATGTGCACTACTTTGCCTTTTTCAACATTGAATTTCATCTACCATTTTGTTGCCCAGTCACCCAGTTTTGTGAGATCCTTTTGTAGCTCTTTGCAGTCTGCTTGGAACTTAACTATCTTGAGTAGTTTTGTATCATCTGCAAATTTTGCCACCTCACTGTTTACCCCTTTCTCCAGATCATTTATGAATATGTTGACTAGGACTGGCCCCAGTACAAACCCCTGGGGGACACTATTATTTCCTTCTCTCCATTCTGAAAACTAACCATTTATTCTACCCTTTGTTTCCTATCTTTTAACCAGTTACCAATCCATGAGAGGACCTTCCCTCTTATCCCATGACATCTTCTTTTCTGTGAGGGACCTTGTCAAAGGCTTGCTGAAAATCTAAGTACACTATATCCACTGGATACCTCTTGTCCACATGCTTGTTGACTCAAGGAATTCTAGTAGATTGTATTTTTCCTATAACAAAATGCTTATCCTGGTAAAAGAGGGGCCCTCTACCTCTACAATCTATAGCAGTTGATTAAAAAGTCCTTATTTTAGTTTTATACTTCCCCACCTGTCAAAGCTTAACCCATGCCTAACACCAAACCTCTATTTCTTCTTTGAATGGTGAACCGTATTGTATTCCTCTGAGGGTTATGTGCATTTGCCATGTGCCCAGAGCCTGAGCTTTTAGGAATGGTATATATCTAATCTTGCACCCTCATGACAGCCAAAACTTTGTTTCTCACTACAGATGAGTTTTCCAAGCTAATGGGCCATATTCATCCCTAGTGTAACTCCAGTGATTATCTCTCCTACCCCAATATCTACATGGAAAAAGTCTTTTGTTCAATAGGAAAATATACACTTCCATGCTACAGGAAGTACCAGGGCCAGATTCGGCCAGTGGTGTTTCCTGACTTCAGTCACCATAGACTCTGGTGGAAGATGCTCTTTGGCAAAGTACCTGCCAGCTACCATCTGCTGAGGTGTGGGGAGAGGGCACTGGAGAGAAATAGGACCTCAAAGTGAGCGTCACTGACTGGAGAGGGGGCATGACCAATGTAGCCAGAGGGTGTGCTGATTAAGCACATCTCTTCAATAGTCTCTTCCAGTGAGGTTCTCTGGTGCCTCCAGTGTATTTTAAAGCTGTTTTCCCCCAATCACAACCTCAAGGAAGAGATCTCAGCCTACTGTCCCTTGGAGAAAATCCCTCTGGGCTGAAGGGAGCTTCCCTCCCTAGGTGTGTGGTTTATACCTCTCTGCTTCATCTAGCTACTAAGTTAATACATTTTTGGATCTTCTGCAAGATGTTTTTAATGCTTGCCAAATCTGCTAGTAACAGAATATTTGATTGGATTGAAAATTATTGCCACTAAAAACAGTTAAATCTATCTATATATCACTGCATAAGTTTTGGCTACAAGAACAACAGTGGGCCTGGCTTACAATTTAATAATGTATGTATTACGTTTGAGTTAGAAGGGGAAAGATCAGACAACACATTTATTTCTAAAGGCTGAGATAATGTAGAGATCTATGTTAAATCATTGCCGAATCATATTAGTGGTGGAAAATATCTATTAGATCATCTCATCCATTTCTCTGCCAATGCTGCACTGTTCGCGAAGGTTAATCTTCTAGTGTATGCCACTGATTCACTGTGTGACTGTTGCATGTCACGTGGCCATGGGAGTTTCACCACAACTTTCAGCTTTATTTCTTGTATTTCCATAGAGAGGTTTTAATTTTTTTGTTGTTGTTAAGAAATGTTTCCTCCAGTTTTGCATTTCAATTTCTTTCTCCCAAGTTGTGTCTGAGAGTCAAAACAACAATAACTGCTCTTGTCTGTTATATAAAGATGCAAATTGAAAGAGTTGTAAAAAATGCAAGTTCCTGCATGAACAAGGAACTCTGTCTTGCCGGCCCCCAGTGGGACTGGCGGATTGACGGCTAGCAGGTGCTGTTGGAGAGCCTTGTGTTGGTTTGTGTCCCAGCAACCCCTTTCCTGGACAAGGTGTGATTATCTAACTGGGCAAGGAGCAGCTCCTCAGACTCACTCTGTGGGCAGCAGTAAGGCCCAGCTTTGGCGCTTTTATGCTTGTTTATGTAAATACAATTTCTACAAATATGTATTTGCTTTGTCTCGAAAGTCTCTGTTTAGACAGCTTCATAAAGGCCGATTCTTTACCTGGTGCTGTAATAGTAAGAGCTGTTTTAGGGCCTGGTGTCACCCCCGCTGAACAAAGTGAGCCCAATTCACTGTTACCCCGCACCTTGTGTAGGCATTTATGCAAGTGCAAAGTGGATATGATATGCCACCACTCTGCTTGGCACTCACTTTTCATGAATACAAAGGCATATGACAACAGTGAATCGGGTCCAAGGGGAGCAGGAGCAGGCCTTAAAATAGTGATCACTGTGTATGAGCAATAGATTATTTTCTGAGTTACACACCTTTTCTATTTTAATAAGTTTCCAGTAACAATTAGATCATTCCCTAGACGAGTCACATGACACATTTCATTATTTAAAAATCCAAGCAGCGAGCATGCATGCACAGACACACACACAGAGCAAATAAACAAATACAAAGCTCCCATTGCATTCAGTGGGACCAGAACTGGGCCCTTAAATTTAGTTTACCTGTGTGTATAATTTAACACTGTACTCTCCAATTGTTTCTACACTTAGAGAAACACAACAACAATTCACTACTGGGCTAAGCAATTAGTACACCGAGTCTTTTGTGAGTCTGAATTATGACCTTCCCCCTCTGCAGATGTGGTCTGCAATAAAAACAGGGACTCAATCTCGGTGCAGGTGCAGCCTCTGATACCTGATGTAGAAATCAGGAAGCAAAAATCAAAGAGGGGTTTCTGTTCCACAATTGCTGCAGTTTCAGTGCAAGCGAGTCAGTCTCCGTAAAACACTTCCCTTTCTCATGAGTGCTGCTCGGCGAGATTTCTAAATAAACGAGTAACCTGAAGTTTGGGCTGAATGTGACACCCACTAAGAAAAAAAATATGGAAATTAGAGCTATTTATAGTGGTAAGCGAATGCCGATTTCATCAGCTTTTGTTTAATGTGAGGAAACGGAGAATACGAGTACAGTAACCTTACTTGTAACTTCTTGCTTAAGCTGGCAGGAGTGATTGAATTCCCTGACACTGTAAAAGTCTGGACAACCCTGCCAGCTTGTGGAAGGTCAGTCCAACAACTGTCACATGGAAAAGCATCAAAAGCATGAGCTGTCGATAGTGACCTGCATTTGCAGAAAATCTGAGGGCTTTCTAATTAACTGAGGATCTCTAAATTAGAGCAAAGCCGCTTGACAAGCCCCCTCATATGCCTTAAGTGTCAAGGCGCAGATAATCATTACATCTATCAAGCTTCTGATTTTTAACAGTAGCTATGAGACTAAATCAGCTCATAATGGCTCAGTTTCAAAACGTTTCAGTGCATTTTTCATCTCTTATTCTGAATTTATATTCTTTGTTCCCTGCTCAGATATTCTGGTGCTTTTTCCTAATTTCAGGCTTTACCTCACAATGGCTCCACTTCTCTTAGTCAGGCAGCTCATTTGCTTGTCATTTCTCACATATGAGCATCCATGTTGGCTAGTCATGATTCTTTTCAACCAATACATTTCACAGATTTGCTCCGTCCTTCCACCCCATGGTGAGCAAGGAAGGGCTGCAGAGTTGATGTCATTCTGTAATTTAAAAAAAAAAAAAGTAGACTCAAGCACCTGTCTTGCAAGATGTGAGATGTAGTTTTACTTTTAACCCTCAAAAATTTGGTATCTATAGATCTGCTGGATTCTGATCGTATTCATTCTGTTTTTACAGTGGTGTAACTCCACTGACTTCAGTGGAATTGCTCATTTACACCAGTTTAAGGGAGCTCAGGCTCAGGCCCGCAGAATCTGAGCTTCTCCTTTCAACTTTATTCATAATCTGCTAAGAGGATAAATATTTAAACTGGCTCCATCATGCATGCTGGAACAGCTGTAGAGAAAGTGTTGGGGGGAACTTGCTGCTGACGTTGTTATGTAACTCCCCTCACTGGTAAAGAGACAGGCATACGGCATGCACAGAAAGATGGCAGGATAGACTCATATGTAAGTTGTAATAAAGAGCAGATAAATACCATTCAGGAAGGAAGAGAGTTAATGAACAACTCTTTGGGACTTCTCTGCATGTGTTTATATTCAACTACTTATCCATATCCTTGTAATTATTGAAATAAAATATAATAAACCTTGATGCTTAATTTTTCTTCTAAAAATTTTCACAAAGTAATCAAATCCCAAAGTGCATATTGTCTTCCAGTGGCTTTGTCGGTAAATCAGATTTTTACCATTTATCTGCAAAAGTTAGATTTAAGCATCCTTACTGTAATGTTTGAAAGATGAACATTTGTTTCAGTGGATACTGTGCCAATCAATAATCTTCCAGTTTGACTCAGCTATCAATTATTGCTGCAATTATTTATCTAGTTGGATATTTAAAATGTCATCAGAAAGAGATGATTACATATTCCAGAAAGCAAGGCACTGTATAATCAGATGAACTGAATCCAGTTAAATGTAGTGTGGTACTAACTTGTCCTTCAGAGCTGAATTTTGCAGCCGCAACTGAAACAACAGCTTTCTGCACTGTTGTAAGGAAACAGATCTTAACCTTGGAACACAGTATGTTATTGGGGTCGGGTAATACTTAGATAGAGGAGACCTTGCAAGCCTGGAAATTGAATCAGCCTTACTGACATAAAGAAGCATTTTTTGGTATGTTTTCATTGGATTTCATCTGCAAATCTATAAATAAGAAATTCTTCTCTTTATCTTCCTTTCTGTGACTTTAAACTCCTGAAACCTGAAGCACTGAATTTTAAAATGCTCCTTTTTTGTTCCTTGACTGGATATATAGTAAATACTCAGTGTGCCCTGAAAATGCAGTAAAGCTATAGAAATGCCTTCATTCTCACATTCCCTAAACCCCACATATTCTGAGCATTATATCATTTTCAGCTTCAAGGATTCTTAGATTACAAAGAGAAGGCAGAATAATACAAACAAGACCATAGAACTTTATGATATCTTTTGTCCTATTTACAAAGAAAAAAATTAACAACTCTCCTAATACTCTGTTGTGCAAGTACAAAACCGTCTTCTGTAAGGGTCAGCCCTTGCTGTAATTGCAGCTCCAGTGACATTGAACTTGTTCAGGGACATAATAAGGCTTTGCCTTTCCAATAGATGATCTGTGGACAGAGATACTGATTCTGGGGACCCGCAGAACCCCTGGCCGAGATGGCCCAGTTTGTCAGATGGTGCCAGAGTAAACCTGGGCTGGTGGAGTCAGCTGCTATCTGAGTGCACTGATTGGTGAGGAAGGGGAAACTGAAGCAGAGGAGGGGCATTAAATGAGGGAAGGAGAGATTGAGAGGATCTGTTTGGGAATGCAGGGGAAGAAGAGATTGAGAAGACAGTTAAATAGCTGTATCCCTCAAATCCTGAAGTTGACCCTCAATTAGAATTATGATCTACAGAAGCAAGCCCAATCTAGTCTGAAAAAATTAGAGCAACATTATTCTAAGGTGAGCATTTTCCCATAAAACTTTGGCACAGAGAACATTTAACTGGGTAAATTGAGTTACACAGCTTGTTTGAGCAGCACCAGGGCCTGTATATGTACCAGAACTTCTCCCCACAGAATATCACCCTTGTCAGTGCAGCTCACAATACCCATCTCCAGCCTTGGCGAGAATGTGGCTTTTGCAGCCACAATGGAGCACTGTGGGGCACCTGTCACAGGCATTATAGCCAAGGGAAGATGTAGCTGTAGCATGGGTATACCCACATCAGCTTTAACCTAGCGAGTATGGGTAACAATTGTAGTGAAGACATGGTGGCATGGACTAGCATCCCAAGTATGTACCCAGGATCCCTGGCAGGCTTGTACCGGGGAGCTAGCTCACGCAGAAGTCCACACTGCCACAGCTTCACTAGTAGTGTTACCGTTTTAACTAGATCAAAGCTAGTGTGGCTATACCTACCTACGCTACAATCAGACCTTCATTTGCTGTGTAGACATAACCTTGGTTGTGGAATGCTCAGACATTCAGAACACTGCCTCCAGGAGTGGCAACTACTATGCTATGGTTGCAATGGGCACACTTCTTAGTACTGGTTTCCTAGTACTAGCAGTAGCGGAAGGGCAGTAGGGTCCTGGCCAAGACCACCATGCAAGCCCAGCCTTGCAATCAAGTATTACAAGCTGCAATATTCCAGCTGCCTCCTGAGTGAATGTATTGGGCTAAATTAATCGCAGGTGTAACTCTATTAACTTAATACACCAGGGATAAATTTGTTCTGTTACGTTTACTAACAAAATATACTGTGCCATGCAACTCTATGCTTTAAACATGCAATACAAAAAGTCTATTCATAGGTGAAAGAATTTATACTTATTTAACTGAATCTGGGATGACATTAGAGAAATAGAAAATGACATGTAAAGTATTGCAGTGCATTCTCTATAAAAATAAATAAATAAAGGCAATGAGGGATGGGCACTACCTCTATATAGATTTACTCCAATGTATTTACTCCAAGTCGCTCTAACAGTAACCAGTGGTGTGAATATTCCATCCAGTGTCTCTCCCAGTGAGCAGAGATTGAGTGGTTTCAAAATGTCATCTCAGTTCGATTTCTCCAGGAGTGCCCAGTGAATCGCATTAGCGTCCTTCAGCAATTTCATATAGCGTTTAATTGGGTTGTAAAGCACTCATAGTTATGCTCATTAATACAAAATCATGTGACTATGTTTCTGATCTTGTATTTGTGAGAAGATATTTTATTACATTTATATAGTACACGGGCTATTAATATAATGAATATAAGTAATTAATAATTAAAACTAAAATAACAGTATTAGCAGTTTCAAAACAAAATAATGTAAAGGTTGGGACGTAAACCTTTAAAAAAAGGGAGTATGGAATGAAAGGCTAGAAATCTAGATCTACCTTTCCCTCTGTGTTGTGCTGAGATGTTGCTGAGGTCAGAAAACATTGCATGTTCCTAGGTGTCATCATATATGTCTTTGCACCTCTGGATAAAAACACTGTTAGTGAAGGATGGACATGACAACTTGGGTGTATTTCCTGCTTTCATGAGATAACTCAAACGCATAGAACCAAATTTTCTGGGTGCTGCCACTGTGCATCTACAATGGTGAGTGCAAATGGGCCTTTGTGTGCACACTCCAAGACATCCCATCCATTTGCACTTGCAGCATGCAGTTTGTCCATCTTTGTGAAAAGAGAGCATTGAAATTTTTGTGGTTGTCCCTTTTTACTCATGGCCAGAAATTTAGCCCATATAATTTTATGATCAGATCTTGTAGTCCTCCTATTGATGTCAATCAAAGTTTTGTTTTACTCTAATTATTTGTATTGTAGTAGCATCTAGTGATCACGACCCCTCTGTGCTGAAGAGTTTGCATTCTGAATGGACAAAACAGTCCAAGGAAGGGTGAAGAGCCTTGCCTAATGTCATACAGTAGGTGAATGGCAGAGTAGGACTAGAGCCCAGATTGCCTGCATGCTAGGTTACCCCATATCCTTTAGACCATACTGCCTCTTGAATAAAGCTTGCAGCAATTAATGGTTAGCATCATTTTAACATGCATTTTTATGCTTTAGTATCCTCTGCCTGGTATTCAGGTTCAGTACTGTTGCTGTTAGAAGGGAAGAAAAGACTAAAAGAAAAAGAGAACTACCAGAAAGATAAATAGGAAACAATTAATCATATAGGTGTATGAGAATGAGCACAATTATTTGGAACTTCTCTGTAACTATATAATTACACTGTATTTAAAAAGTGAATTATTAACTTGATTGTCCCTAACAGCCATTGGGTAAATACATAATTATGGACTGTTGACACAGGGTATTGTTTACTGCATAATCGGGTGACTGCTTTCAAGGAGCTTTGATGCTCTGTCGGGTCAAGGCTTACATGAGATTTCTTAGTTGATGGGTCATTGACCTGATAGACCATAATGACTTCTGAAGGAGAATGTATCTGTCTGTAATGTGTAGATCTAGCTAGAGGAGTTTTAGTTAAGGCCATTTGGGTGTCACTCCTGTTTAAAAGTCCATTCATTTAAAATGATTATAAATTTTTAAAGGAAAAAGAAAACCCATACTGGGAAAACTTAGTCATTGCAACAGTAATAATCATTTTTGTCTTTTTAAATAGCAAAAGTGATCAGATGGCATTAGGGACTATGGGCCCAGTCCCGGAAAATCCTTACTCATGCGAGTCGTCCCGTTAAAGTCAGTTGGAAGAGAGCTGGAAAAGAATCTGCACGTCAGAGTTTGATCACTTTGTGAATTTTTTTAGAAGTCGTGGGCCAGATTATATCAATAATGAGTTCTGCTTACAAATCTGATGGTACGATATAGTCCAATATTAGACTCTATAGTTTATATTTTGAATTAATGGGAGTGCATATGTTGAAGTCTGTATGTCTTTCTATATTATTTGTATTTCTCTGTGACTTTAGTATTTAAGTACAAACTACTTATGTTTGCCGGATCTTATTTGTTCGAGAAATTTCTTTTACAATTTATTTCAAAGCTGAATTTTAAGCACCAAATTGTTGTCTGAACCCACCAACTGCAATTTGCTTCCATTTGCTGGTAATCGAAAAGTGACAGATTTCCACCCCCAAGTTTTAAAAAACACAAAATCATTCCCAGACTAGTATCTTACTTGCCAAGTTGGAACCTGAAGCAGGTTTTTTTTGTAGCCAAATAATAATCGCCTTGAAAATGGTGACAGACATTGAGGTCAGGCCAGTATCACTGGCAGCCCTACAATGCTCCTGAGGGACAGCAGAAGCCATCTTCTTTTTGCCAAGCACTACAGCTCAAGCAAGAGATCAGTTTCAATTCTGGTCTTTGTGTAAAATTAGGTTTCAGTAGATTTTTTTTTTAAAGCGAGTAACAAAAAATACAAAGTATTTTGACACTGGAACTAAAATGTCCACCCGCAAACTTTCTATTTTCCCTGGAAGGACCTGATCCCACACACATTGGAATGGACTAGAGTCTTTCCATTGACTCCAATGGGCATTGGATCAAGCCCAAAGCTAACTATATGCTTATTTATGCATTTTCCTTTGCTACTATGTGAGGTGTAAACACGGGTTACATTTCATGTGAAAATAATTCTGCTTCTTCTCTCACACCAGTTTTACACCAGTGTTTTTCTGTTGACTTCACTGATGTTACTCCTGATGTAGAGCTTACTCCAGTTCTCACTGGCTGGAAGTCTTCCCATTGCATTCAGTGGGCTTTGGATCCGGACCTTGCGCTTGCGGAGCTGAGAAGAGAATTATTTATCGTTAATTAGATGTCCATGGAGCTCTTGCCCTTTTGCTCTCTGATGATGCTGTGTAGTTGTTCTTCTGGAAAGAAGAGGTAGCATTAGAGGAACCATACCCATTCCTTGTTCGTTTTCCTAACCCTGCTCCCCATTCTTACTTTCGCTCCAAATAACCCTCATTTTCCTTTCCAGGCTGTTAGACTTTAAACGTATGGCAGGCGATAGGTTCTGTTTTCCTTTGACCTTCCCGATAATGCTGCTGTTGTCTAACTTTAAATAGTAAACCATTATCAAACTGCAGCCGGACTATTGCACGGCCACACCCCTTTAACTTGGAAGCTGTCATCCTCTTCCCCTGCTGAAAGAAGGTCGGTTTGTCATAAGGGCTGCACCTTAAATAGGCAGAAGTCTGCTTTCCCTGGACAAAGGTAAAAGGCAGGGGAGTCCGGAAAAATAGACTTGTGGCTGCTTGAGCTTGGTGCTTGGGTGTTTATTGGATTGACTTTGGAATTCTCTGTTTGGATATTCTTCAGGGAGTCACCTTACTGCAAGTAGCATCCTGTCTGTTTTGTGTTCCCATTCCACAGAGAAGGAATAAAAGGCATAGTCTTTCCCACCTGTGCCCTGTAAGCCTGTTTTTCCCTCCTAATGAATTCATAGTAGTTGTTCTGCAGCACAAGTGAAAGGCACTCAAATACCATAGTGATGGGCGTGGCAGAAGAATCTGAACAGAACAGAATAGTAATACTTTAGGCTCTGTATGACAGAAGGCCAAGTAATACTGTTATCAGGAAATGTAAAGCGATATAATCAATTTAAAAGTAATATTTTGTTTAAATATAAAATCCTTGTCTGCTAAGTCATCCTTCCAGATATTAAAATAGAAAGATAATTACCACCATTACTTGCTTTTTTATCATTTATGCTGCTTGTATTTTTTCAGTTTGGACAATGAAAATAAAATATCTGTAAAGCTGATCAAAACTTTTTGCACAAAAAGATTTTTTTGGTGTAAAAAAATGGCCTTTTTTGAAAACGAAACATTTTGCAAAAAATTATTGAAATTAGCAATTTCAGTTTGCTTTTTTAAATGTTTTCTGTGATATCGTTCTTGACATTTTTATAGCAATCATTTTAGAAATTTTTCATTTCACAAAATCTTGGCTTCTAGTAAGAAGTGAGTTTTGGACAATGAAAAATTTCAATACCGATTTTGCTGAAGACATCAATAAAATATGGATCAAACAGGTCATGGAAAAGTTCATGAAAAACAAAACGTGGGGCCATGTTGACTTCTACAAAATGAAACAACTTTCAGATTTTGACATTTAGCACAAAATTGTTTGTTGTTTTTCAATCATTTCTACTGCTCAGTTTCACTTTTGTTTATAATCAGTTTCTAGTGGACTTTACTCTCTGATTCTCATAGTTTTTTTTTTTTAATATATACACTAGAAACTGTACTTGTTCATCCTGATCGGGTGTTGCATAATTTTCTCATGTGTCTTACTTGTGTTTTTCCGTTAACATTTAATGATGACAATGATGATGATAATAATAGTAATAATTAATAGGCATGATTCACTGCTCCATTACACCAGTGTTGAAGTCAATGGAGTCAGAGTGGTATAACAGAGTAGTGAATCAGACCCATTATTTACTAAAGGCCCTCCTGCCAAAAAAACGGTGCTATACAGAAATTATAAATGCATAGGTTACAGAGAAATGACCCCCCTTGATCCCAAAACCCTCAACAAAACAAAACATACCACCACCACCAAACCCCTCAGCTATTTATAATCCATTTATGATGGGCCAGTATAATAATGTGTCTTTTGCAATCTGCTCAATCATAAAGAAAAATCAGTATTCAGTTAACTAAGGAAAAAATTCATTACAGTTTCCCTCGTTTAAGTCAATGCGCTTAACTATTAGGAAAAGATGACTTATGAAAAGTGGGTATTTTCCCCTCAGGGCTTACAAACAGAAGTAGGTTGCAGAAGACTCAGAGGCTACATCTACACTGTTGTTGGGAGCATGCCTTCCAGCCTGGGCATGCCTCCACTAGAGCTAGCATGCTAAAAATAGCAGCTTGCATGTTGCAGTATGGGTGGTGGCATGGGCTGGTTACCTGAACTTGGTCCCAGAGGGGCAGGCAGGATTGTACTCGGATAGCTAGCCTGTGCCACCGCCTGTGCTGCAATGTCCACATTGCTGCTTTTAGCGAGCTAGTGTATGTCTGGGAGGCATGGTCCCAGCTGTAGAGTAGACATACCCAGATTGAGCATATCTGTCTTCAGTCTCTGTTAGCTTCCTGTGTCCCAGTCGTTTCAGTTCTAAAGTTTTAGTTGAGGGATTTCAACAGCGTGCATTTCCAAAGGAAAAGATATTTGACAAGCCAGATGGAGAAGAGATGAATCAAGTACAAGTGGTAACAATTAACTCTGTTTCCCCTCCACCCTCTTAAATACTGTAATGATCCAAAATTTATCAGCCTAAAAGCAAGCAATCATTTGATATTAAAGCAGAATAAAGAAATTCTGGTTTAAGTTCAAACTGTTCCTCAATTTTTTGTAAAGAGGGGAGGAGGGTGGAAAAGTATTTGTTATAATTTTCACATATTCAAGTCTCAGTAACATTCTATTTTTTGCATGTCTGATAACAAAAGATACATGTGATCTATGCAGGAGCCTACAAGAGTAACACGCTATTGTAGTAAGTAACCTGGTAAAGAAAGGAACCTTTTCCTATAAACCCCAGTTTTGCTAGGCAAGTGTACGTTTTATAAGGAGAACAAGGTATATTTTACACTGAATACCCCACCACTGTGGGCTATAATGACAACACTTTCATGTGCTCTTACTGCTAAGCTCGTAGAAAATACGCAATGACCTCATTTGGTGGGTATTCATTGCTTTTGGGAAATCAAGACTTGTCAAGGTGTCACCAGTTAGACACCAGAAATTGAGCCCTCCTCCCCCCAAAAAACACCCTAGTTTTGAAAATTGAGCTCATAATATTTATCCATGATCAAAACACTTTTTTTTCCTTTTCATAATCCCCACAAACCAACCACAGCAACAGAGCATCATATACTACCTCACTGGAGCCTGCAATTTGACACCCTTTTACATACCTTTAGACCTGGGAAATTGGGAAGTGTCCAAATGATCATTGCAGACCTAATTCGATCTCATTTACACCAATGTAAAAGTAGAGCGAGTCTGGAGTTTCTGGTGCTACTTCAGATTTCTGCCATTATCCTAAGAGGTGTGGAGCACAAGTCCCACTGGGACTGGGTTCTTAGCACGTCTGAGGGAGATAGAGAAGAATAATTTTTCAAAGATTCTTGTGGGGATCTCACCTCTCCCCGGGTTTCTGCAGCAACCATTTGCTTTACTCCTCAGGGGCTTCGTGCATGGAGAGGTGGGTTGGCTGAAGGCAGGTCCTGGCGGGGATGCACATTGTCTCCCCTGGCACCCAGAGCAAATGCCATTGTAAAGGTTATTGAGTTCAGGCTCTGTTATAGTTTCTGTGCCCTCCCCTCAGTGGGATACCTCTTCATGTCTCAATGGTTGAAGAACCCCAGGCAGCACCAGCTGCAGTGGAACATGGGGCAGAGCTGCTATTCCTTTTGGAGCCTCCAGCCTGGTCGACACTAAAAAGTTAGGT
Source organism: Mauremys mutica (assembly GCF_020497125.1). Taxonomy (NCBI): domain Eukaryota; kingdom Metazoa; phylum Chordata; order Testudines; family Geoemydidae; genus Mauremys; species Mauremys mutica. Next base: position 189,737,393 of record NC_059074.1, on the reverse strand, counting down.
CAACCCAGTTATGTTGCTCAAGGGTGTGAAAAATCCGCACTACATCAGTGGAAGAGTTCTCTGAGGGAGGTGGATGGGAGAACCCTTCCCATTGGCATAGGTAGTGTCTACATTGAAGTGCTACAGCTGGCTGCTGCAGCTGTGCAGCTGTAGTGTTTCAGGTGTAGACAAGCGCTCAGAATCAGCATGAAGCCACAGAGCCCCAAATGGTTTGGGGGCTAGAGCCACTGCATCTTCTACAGTGGGGCAGACCCACCCCACCAATGGAGAGAACTCTGGGAAGGGGAATCCTTGCAGAGGTTTCCTCCATGTGCATCCCCTTTCAGGATGGGAGTTACTGGGAGACAGTGAAATGGCTCTCCGACTGGGATTGTGGAAATGCCGGGCCTAGCTGTACCAATTCATTTTCAACATCTCCCAGAAGTATAGAGCTCCAAATCCTGGTCCATCTGGAGTCTAGTAGATTTGCCATTGACTTCACTGAGAGCAGAATTTGCCCAAGGGGAATGTCGGTGGCTGTAAAGGGAATGCTTTGCAATCTCCACAGGCATGTAGTCTGTTCCTCCCCTTTGACTATTCTCCTATGTGTTTTTGCTTGTGAAAACTCTGCCAGATGATGGACTGAGGCCTGTATTTCTTCTACTACAGGGTAGTCTGGAACAGAATGTAGCCAGCGCATATGATGCCCTATCATAGGTTATGTATTGTGCACGTGTTTAGTGCCTTAATTTGGGGTCCTGTACAAATAAACTTCCGCATTGTGGATGCGGAACCGCCAGTCACATCAACAGGACCCCGCATTTGCCATTTCATTGTCATGGCTCGTAGAATGTCCAGAGATGCGTATGTGCTGTGATAAGCTTTTATGGATCTAGCTTTTACTTTTAAGAATTGAAGGACATGCTTCCCAAGCCCACTGACATATACATGCATATTATTCCATTACTCACTTGGCACTGGAAGCATTCATATGCCTAGCTCCAAAATGAAATTTTTTTCAGCAGTGGAATTTAACTGACAGCTTCTCTTCCCAGCTGGCCTCTTCCCCAGCTCCTTGTCTGGCTCTTCTGCTGGTGGCTGTGGACATGCCTATGGGTATGGTTCAGAGTCAACTATATTGTGCTTCTGGATGTCAACTTCCTTTGACTCATGTAGCAGTGTAAAGCATTCGAATTTGCTCCACTAAATACATTTGCAAGTACAGCAAAGAAGAAATGTCTTTTTAAAAAAGCTCTGTTTAGTGCTAAAAGCAGATGCGCCTTCATATCTTATTGAGTAAATGTGTGGACTGCCCTTAAAGGCACTCAAATGCCAATATACATTCCATTCACTTGTTAACATTTTTCACGTCAGGAGTTTAAATCTGTCACCCACACATTCCCCAGTTAAATCACCTCTTTATTTGTGGGGGAGGGTTAAAGACTGAAGTTTTGTTATTATTTTAGGGAGATGGAACGATTATTTTAGAAATGCTAAATACTGTTCTATGAAAGTGCAATGCAGTTTCTTAAGATCTGTAGCTAATAATTCTCTGGATGTGATGTAAAATAAATCGATGATTGTCTTCAAGTGAAATGTTTATTTAATATTTTTCTAAAGAAATTGGGCCAGGGTTGAATTTAGCCCATTGTGTTTATTTTTTATGTAGAATCCCTGCAATGCAGTAATTCTCCTAATTGTGGGACAGAAGAGTTTATTTCATCAATGAACAGTGTCACAGACAGCCACAAAGCCACAGAGCAATGTACTGGCACTGCATGGTCCTATTTCCATCTGCGCAGCATGTCATGGTGACATGTCATCTCTGCTGATGCAGCAGTTTGTTGTAAACCTCACAATGCAATATCAAGGCCTCTTACCACAATTCTTTTGTGACTCTATGCAACTCCCTTGTCCACAGGGATAATATGCTAGATGCTCCACTGAGACGGAGTTCTGCTTGGTGCAACTGCAAAGTGGGTAAGGGGGAAAAGGTGGTAGCATGCTAACTTTGTGCTTTCCAGAGCTGCTGGGGCCTCTTTGACCACCAGCTTGAGTTAGAGCAGCCAATCAACTACTCTAACTTAGGTTAGCATGTAAGGGCCTTCAAGGGGCCATTCTGCTGGCCAGGGAACACTGGAGAACAGCATGATCCGGCCACACCCCCTCCCACGCCTAACATGTCCTCTACATCAGGAAGGCTGATGGGAGGGGCACAGCTCAGAGAAGCTATAGCATAAGCCAGAATCTGGCCAGTATCTCCTCTCTGTCCTCATCCCGTTAGAGTGTGGAGTGAAAGTGAAGTGCTTCTCTTCTCTCTCTCTCTCCCTCCTTCTGTTTCTTTGTAAGGGCAAGGAGGAACCCAGCTGTCTCCAGTCCATTGAGCCAATGCTCTCTGAGCTGTTGTGTGTGTTTCCAATCAGCACTGTTTGCTGTGCCTGAGACTCCACCCTGGGACCTGGATCACACAGGAGAGCGTCCCGAACTCTGGGAGCCCTTAGGCTGGAGATCATGGTTTCTCCATGGCACAAGGTGTAATGGAAGTGGCTCCTCCTCTGAAAGTGTCTTTGCAGAATACATGTTCATTGCCCCAGAGCTGAACTCAAAACGAGTGTATTTTTAAAAAAATCATGAAGGAAATTACAAAGGTTTCTTGTTTCAGTTTCACAAGTTCTCCTGAAAGCTTGTCTGGGTTAGCAGTGGGTTAATACACAAGTCCTTCCACACTGAAGACTTGGGCTCAAGCCCTGCTTTAGTCCAAGGTGCGTTTGGTGGTGCTCTCTCTCTAGACTATCCTATATGACAGAAAAACGGGGGTATTTCTGCCGATCTCATCCAGATCAGTACAATGCTGCAAGATGGAATTGCAGTACTGCTTTGCATGGGATAACATCACGTATCACACTCACAATGCAGTGTTTGAACCAGCCCCTGGGCTTTGTGGGAAACTATCCAGTTTCCTCCTCTCATGTTCCTCCTCTCCCTGTTGGAGATTTTTAAGAGCAGGTTAGACAAATACCTGTCAGGAATGGTCTAGATAATACTTAATCCTGCCATGAGTGCAGGGGACTGGACTAGATGACCTCTTGAGGTCCCTTCCAGTCCTATGATTCAATGATTCTATGTTTTATGATCACATACCCTCAAACTGCTGCCTTTACTCATGCCCATATCCTGCCTATCTTTCCCTTCCTAGGCTAACTTCTCACCTATATGTGGGATTTCATGGTGTCTCTAGTGACCATAACAGGGTGGACTATAGTGGGACCCATTAATGTGAAGATCCAGGCCATGTCTTGGCCCATGGACCATCAGTCTTCTGGTCCAATAATCTTTCTGTTGAGGTAGGGTTAGTGGGAGGTGCTGCTAGAGCATATTGAGGTCTGCCAGGGTACTGCAATAGTGGCAAGGCAGAAATCCAAGCGTGCCTGGAGCAGTTTGATTTGTTGTGCCGTGTCCTTTGATTTGTTTGGTGTGCTTTGGCTGGGTTGGATATGGGCTGCATTTAGGTTTAATCTGTCATTTTGTCCCTCAAGTGACTATGAGCTCTGCATGGGGATGTCAGAACAGCGGGTAACTGGAAACAAATTCAGGCATAATCCATCACTTTTCAGATTTAGCCTGAGAATAGGCACCGAGTAACAGTTTAGTGCATGTTTCCTGGCCAGACCAAGAGCACTCACACAACACCCCCAAACCCAGGTTTATTACAGGATCACCAATAATCGGAGTGGCATGAGGTGCATAGGGTCTGGGTGGATCACTGAGAGAATCCTGGTCCCACCCTGTGATACCCTTAATGCATCTCAATGAGTGGAGACCTTTAGTAGTGTAACTGAACCCCATACGTTTTGGAGGTGCAGGATTGGGGCCTCCTTGATTCCACTTGTGGTTCTGGCTTGTCAGGGGTGTGTAAAAACAAGGGTTTGGCCTGACTTGTTTATTCACATTTTTACTTCTAGGTCTTGATTCTGTCACCCTTATTAAGAATGAGTAGCACCGTGCCCTTCAACTAATCCCACTAAAATGAATGGGTCTAACATGTGAAGTAAGGTTCTGCTTGGTGTGAGTAAAATTGGAGGCCTGCTCCTACTCCTACTGAAGTCAATGGGAGTTTCGTCATTGACTTCAATGGGAGCAGCATAGTGTCCAAAACCAGGAGCTTACCCTGACTGAGTGGGAAAATAGGGACTTTTGTGCCCAGAATGTGGGGGTTTAAATACAACTCTCACTTCTTCAGTGGTAGTATGTGGATTATTGCCATAATTCTTATAGTTTGGTAAGCCTGTATCAGACTTGAACATACCTCTTGGTGGTAATATGGTCAGTCAATAGCCTTCATTGTTAATCAAGCACTAATAGACAAATTAGAAACTGTTTCTTCAAAGCAGGAGGTAAATCACTGGTGGATTTTAACTGTTTCACTGCTTTGTCTTATTTCCCATTTTATATTGCTCCATTGAAAATGTTAGATTGGTTAAGGTTAGACAAGTGATGTAAATAAGCATTATTTTAAATTTAAATTATTATCCTGATTACCAAACATGAATGGTGAATTGAAAACTTGTTTTTCTTCAAAGCAAATGAAGAATAATATTACATTTTACACTTCAGTAAATCAATGTAGCCCTAATTTTGCCATGCTGGAAATCAATTCTAGTCTTTATAACAGTCGAAGATGTTATGAACAAAGTAATTTTGCAAATGATGGCAAGTAACACATTTATTGATGACTGTACTTTAGGAATTTAACATTTGTGAGCACTATAATATAATATACTGCACTGGTAGGAGCTGAGTGAAATACAGATTATATGGTGAAACTGTAATGCATCATTTGCTATTAGTGGACTGGTAATAATTACCAGTTTCAAAGCAGCTTTTTCCATGTAATCTTTAGTCTCAGTCGTAACAGCCCTTCTCATTGACATTATGATTACACTAGCTGCCCTTATGATCTAGAATATCTAGTTGATGGGAATACTAAAATGTGATAGTGAAAACTGTATGTTGTATCCTCATTATAAGATAAAATGCCATTTTCTCTGACCTAATATATAAAATAGAGAAGCAGGGGTAGCATTATATTGTTAGCATACTGTAGCCTGATCATGTAGTTTGTGGTATATTGTTAAAAATTTCCACTTTATGACAGCAAAATAAATGAAATTTTCACATTTAAGTCTTTATGAGCACAGGAATATGAAAGTCCAATTGAATTTTGTTCTATTTCCAACAGATTTAAATATTTATCTATGCCTGTATTCACGGCACACGCTAAACACCGTAATGCATTTTATTCAAATGCTGGCTTCAATTGAAGAATGAAATGTTAAATATTATTCCAAGGGCTTTTTAAGTGACTAAAGTGTTAAATGCCTGCTATCAGTGGTTGAATCTCTTTTTACTCATCCAATTCAGATTGTCAGACTAAATGTATAATAATAGAGGAACCTGAAGGCACCAGGAAAAACGGCTATGGGTCACTATAGCCAGAACTATAGGCTGCCTGTCTGTCATATTCACAAATCATTATTCAATACATTATATAATGAAAATATTCTTATAAAGCTTTTTCTTTTTCTTCTTTGAAGTGAGGAGGAAAACAAGAAGGTTGCTTATAAAATGATACTAATGTCGAAATTTTCTTTCCAAATCTTTCTGTCCTCCCTCCCTCCTCCTCCACATTAGGCAACTGTTTGAAACCTAATTTAGGCATCTACCATCTAATTTTGTAAAGAGGTTTTAACCACGAGTGGGTTATATTGAGTGAGATTATAAATGCATCGTCAAGTAAATTACAGGTCAGACCAGGAGTACATTATGCAGTCAAATACCATTGTAAGCCTGGCTTGTTTTTGAAGACCGTTATATTTTTGTTCCGGAGCAGACCTCAAGAGCTTTTGTTTTTAAATCACTAGCTAGCAACTCTATGAGAACTGTCAGGTTGGACTGAACATTAATTTTTGTTCTCATTTTTGTTCTAATTTCAATTTACCAACAGTTACCAGTGAAAAATACTCTGGCGAAACTGGATTATTCTTAAAATTACAGCATTCAGTAAAAATACACTTGCCTCCTCCAGATTTCATATGATCTCTTGCCTACCACCCTCCAGAAGTCATTCATTTTCCTTGTTTTTCAATATATTTAGTTGTGGCTGCTTTCCTGTGACATTATTAGTTAGCTTTTTGTTTAGTTATTTATTAGTCAGTTGCTCTTTTATAATGTCCGGGTTATCGCTGAAAATAAATTATCACGAATTAGAGATAGTTAGCTACTTGCCAAAGTGCCGTTTACCATCCTCAAATTCTTTTCAGGGCGAGAGAAATAATGTGACTCCATTCAGGCCTCTTGGCTACTGCCCAAATATTTGACTAGCTGAACTGCATCTTTCTGTGTCTTCATCTTTCTTTTTTCTTTTTCTTTTTTTTTTTTCCAGCTTGAAGCTGATGCTCTGCTAAGGGCATGAGATGTTGTCTAATTTTCTACATATTGTTAGTCTCAGAATAATGAGGAGGATGATAATCTAACATTTCTCATCTTCCTTAGCTATTGTTGCACTTTGGGCTGCTTCTTTGAACCAATGTATATGTTTTTGCATTATACCTTTCATCAAATTATTTTTAATTTTTTTTTCATTTTAAATATTAGTGAAGTAAGATCAAGGTATCTGTAGAGCCATAATTAGAATGAATTTACTGAATCATCTTTTTGATGGATCTTTAACACTGTTACCTCTTCACATACTCTTCTGTTTGTTAGGGAAAGAAAACAGGCAGGAAATCAGTTCAGATTTGATATGGTTAAATGTGCAAAATCCCCTCCCCCATAACTACTCTTAGTTAGATTTCTGTTTCTCCAGTTTAGATTTAATGTTGGGGAAAAAAAGATTAGAAAGAAAAAAACCAACAACCATCAATCATTGATAAGCAATTCAGTGATTAAACATTTATGCTGCTGTTGTATTATTTTGCAGGTAAAGATGAGCCCAGCAGCTACACGTGTACAACTTGTAAACAGCCTTTCAACAGTGCATGGTTTCTCTTGCAACACGCACAGAATACTCACGGATTAAGAATCTACTTAGAAAGCGAGCATGGAAGTCCTCTGACACCGCGGGTTGGTATCCCATCAGGACTAGGTGCAGAATGTCCTTCACAGCCACCACTCCATGGAATTCATATTGCAGACAATAATCCTTTTAACTTGCTAAGAATACCTGGGTCAGTATCAAGAGAGGCTTCAGGTCTTGGAGAAGGGCGTTTTCCACCCACACCTCCTTTGTTTAGCCCTCCCCCCAGACATCATTTGGATCCACATCGCATAGAACGTCTGGGTGCAGAAGAAATGGCTCTTGCAACCCATCACCCTAGTGCCTTTGACAGGGTGCTGCGACTGAACCCCATGGCTATGGAGCCACCAGCTATGGATTTCTCCAGGAGACTTAGAGAGTTAGCTGGAAACACCTCCAGTCCACCATTGTCACCAAGCCGACCCAGCCCTATGCAAAGGTTACTGCAGCCATTCCAGCCAGGCAGCAAGCCACCATTTCTGGCAACACCGCCCCTTCCTCCTCTTCAGTCAGCCCCTCCTCCTTCCCAGCCTCCAATAAAATCCAAGTCTTGTGAATTTTGTGGGAAAACATTCAAGTTTCAGAGTAATTTAGTAGTACACCGTAGAAGCCACACTGGAGAAAAACCCTACAAGTGCAGCCTCTGTGACCACGCATGCACTCAGGCCAGCAAGCTAAAGCGTCACATGAAAACACACATGCACAAGTCATCCCCCATGACTGTCAAGTCAGATGACGGGCTCTCCACAGCCAGCTCCCCAGAGCCTGGAACCAGTGATCTCATCGGCAGCGCAAGTGGTGCTCTCAAATCTGTCGTGGCCAAGTTTAAGAGTGAAAATGACCCCAATATGATTCCAGAAAATGGGGATGAGGAAGAAGAAGAGGACGAGGAGGAAGAGGAAGAGGAAGAAGAGGAAGAGGAGGAGGACTTAACAGAAAATGAAAGGCCAGACTATGGCTTTGGCATTAATCTAGAAGCAGCCCGTCACCATGAAAACAACTCCAGGGTTGGTGAGGAGAACCGTTCTATGCCAGACGTCATGCAGGGGATGGTCTTGAGTTCCATGCAGCACTTCAGTGAGGCTTTTCACCAGGTCCTCGGAGAGAAACATAAACGAGGGCACCTGTCTGAATCTGAGGTACACAGAGACACTTGTGATGAAGACTCAGTAGCTGGAGAATCAGATCGCATTGACGATGGCACTGTTAATGGCAGGGGGTGCTCGCCTGGTGAATCTGCCTCTGGAGGTTTATCAAAAAAGCTGCTCTTGGGTAGCCCCAGCTCTCTGAGCCCTTTCTCAAAACGCATTAAACTTGAGAAAGAGTTTGACCTGCCTGCTACAGCTATGCCTAACACAGAAAATGTTTACTCCCAGTGGCTGGCTGGGTATGCTGCCTCTAGACAGCTAAAAGATCCATTCCTCAGCTTTGGAGACTCCAGACAATCGCCTTTTGCCTCTTCCTCAGAACACTCATCAGAAAATGGAAGTTTGCGCTTCTCCACGCCTCCAGGGGAGATGGATGGAGGGATCTCAGGCCGCAGCGGCACAGGAAGCGGAGGAAGCACCCCACATATTAGTGGCCCAGGCCCTGGAAGGCCTAGCTCAAAAGAGGGCAGACGCAGCGACACTTGTGAGTACTGTGGGAAAGTCTTCAAGAACTGTAGTAATCTCACTGTCCACAGGAGGAGCCACACAGGCGAAAGGCCGTATAAGTGTGAGCTTTGCAACTACGCCTG